>NW_025746223.1:27500-82500 GCF_021184085.1 Oncorhynchus gorbuscha | reverse complement strand
CTCTGGCCTAAAGTAGTGCCCTCAGTCCTATAGGTCCTGGTCAAAAGTAGTGCCCTTAGTCCTATAGACCCTGGTCTAAAGTAGTGCCCTCAGTCCTATAGACCCTGGTCTAAAGTAGTGCCCTTAGTCCTATAGACCCTGGTCTAAAGTAGTGCCCTCAGTCCTATAGTCCCTGGTCTAAAGTAGTGCCCTTACCCCTATAGGCTCTGGCCTAAAGTAGTGCCCTCAGTCCTATAGGCCCTGGCCTAAAGTAGTGCTCTTAGCCCTATAGACCCTGGTCTAAATTAGTGCCCTCAGTCCTATAGACCCTGGTCTAAAGTAGTGCCCTCAATCCTATAGGTCCTGGTCAAAAGTAGTGCACTATATAGGGAATAGGGTGCCAGTTGACACACTACCCTGTCATATATATATATATATTAGGGCATTTTGTCAGCTGTATTTCATTCTCTTTCTGTCTGCAACCTTCATGAAACGACATGGGGTGTGTTTATTAGTGCAGACCGTAGCGAAACAGTGCAACAGAAAACGAAAACAACCGCTTCTTATTGGACAATATCGGGTAGTTCACTCCCCGTTTTGGCTCGTTTGAATCCTAATGAACACACCCCCGGCCTTATTTCCCCCTGCCACAATGTTTGACTGTTTTGGACTGAAACAACGAGCACTGTTACCATAGTAACCACCATGAAGGTGATTGTACAGGAAGTCATCTGGCCTTTGTCTGTGAACATAATGTTTGACTGTTTAGACTGAAACAACGAGCACTGTTACCATAGTAACCACCATGAAGGTGATTGTACAGGAAGTCATCTGGCCTTTGTCTGTGAACATAATGTTGTTGTTTTTTTTTCGTATGATATTTTCCTGTACTGTTGGTTTGCAAGTAAACATCTGTAAAATACCTTCCGTGGAATGTGTGTTGAGTTTCATGTTTCACGAGTTCAGGCCAGGGTTTACTCAATTCTGTCCTGCCCCAACGGGTGTATGTGTGTGTGTCTGTGTTTTTCTTTTTTGCACTTCACAGCTGATTTGAAGTAACCAACTCCTCATCAAGCTTTGATGATTTGAATCTGCTGTGTCGTGTTAAGGGCAACAAAAGTTAATATGAACCCAGGTGGGGCCCCAGGACCCAGGAAACCCACGCTGGCAGTGGTCCAGAGGCAGAGGCCTGGACCTCTTCACCACCCCGAGCCACATGTTTTAGATTGAGACAGACTAAATATGTAGAGAAGCAATCTTCTAACCTTCAAACTGTTTAATTGGTCCTTCTGTAGCTCAGTTGGTAGAGCATGGCGCTTGTAACGCCAGGGTAGTGGGTTCGATCCCCGGGACCACCCATACGTAGAATGTATGCACATATGACTGTAAGTCGCTTTGGATAAAAGCGTCTGCTAAATGGCATATATTATTATTATTATTATTAAAACAGTAGCCATGCGTGTTTAATAGGTGTTTCTGATTGGACGTCATTCCACTGGTGTCTGAGCTGTTACTGAGGGGACTAACAGAACCAAACTCCTAAATGAATGTAGAATTCATACGGGCTCTTCCATCTCTGAGGGACTAACAGAACCAAACTCCTAAATTAATGTAGAATTCATACGGGCTCTTCCATCTCTTATAAAGCACTTGTTTCAGCTTGAATGTTGGACACAAACAATAACAGGAGCCCCGTTCGACTGAGTTTTATTGAAACGCGTCATGGCGATGACACTCAACTGGCACCCTATTCCCTATAGAAGGCTCTGGTCCAAAGTAGTGCACTACGCCGTGAATAGGGTGCCATTTGAGAGTGTCTGAATAGTTCCTGGAGGCGGGGTCATGCAGCAGGGGCGTGACCAATCAGCTTCACCTCAACGGGGTAGTGGTCGCTGACAGCCAATGCCTGAGAGGGGGAGAGAAGAGTAGAGCTGTACCAGTAAGACACTGTTACTCTACCTAGCTCAACACCAACCATTTAAAATGGGCTACTAAAATCATTCCAATCCCGATTAGAAGGCAAATACAAGTAGCTGTCTCTTATTGACTGAGGTGAATGTTAAGTCTCTTATTGACTGAGGTGAATGTTCAGTCTCTTATTGACTGAGGTGAATGTTCAGTCTCTGAGGTGAATGTTCAGTCTCTTATTGACTGAGGTGAATGTTCAGTCTCTTATTGACTGAGGTGAATGTTCAGTCTCTTATTGACTGAGGTGAATGTTCAGTCTCTTATTGACTGAGGTGAATGTTCAGTCTGTTATTGACTGAGGTGAATGTTCAGTCTCTGAGGTGAATGTTCAGTCTCTTATTGACTGAGGTGAATGTTCAGTCTCCTATTGACTGAGGTGAATGTTAAGTCTCTTATTGACTGAGGTGAATGTTAAGTCTCTTATTGACTGAGGCGAATGTTCAGTCTCTTATTGACTGAGGTGAATGTTCAGTCTCTGAGGTGAATGTTAAGTCTCTTATTGACTGAGGTGAATGTTCAGTCTCTTATTGACTGAGGCGAATGTTCAGTCTCTGAGGTGAATGTTAAGTCTCTTATTGACTGAGGTGAATGTTCAGTCTCTTATTGACTGAGGTGAATGTTCAGTCTCTTATTGACTGAGGTGAATGTTAAGTCTCTTATTGACTGAGGTGAATGTTCAGTCTCTTATTGACTGAGGTGAATGTTCAGTCTCTTATTGACTGAGGCGAATGTTCAGTCTCTTATTGACTGAGGTGAATGTTCAGTCTCTGAGGTGAATGTTCAGTCCCTGAGGTGAATGTTCAGTCTCTGAGGTGAATGTTCAGTCTCTTATTGACTGAGGTGAATGTTCAGTCTCTTATTGACTGAGGTGAATGTTCAGTCTCTTATTGACTGAGGCGAATGTTCAGTCTCTTATTGACTGAGGCGAATGTTCAGTCTCTTATTGACTGAGGTGAATGTTCAGTCTCTTATTGACTGAGGCGAATGTTCAGTCTCTGAGGTGAATGTTAAGTCTCTTATTGACTGAGGTGAATGTTCAGTCTCTTATTGACTGAGGTGAATGTTAAGTCTCTTATTGACTGAGGTGAATGTTCAGTCTCTTATTGACTGAGGTGAATGTTCAGTCTCTTATTGACTGAGGTGAATGTTCAGTCTCTTATTGACTGAGGTGAATGTTAAGTCTCTTATTGACTGAGGTGAATGTTCAGTCTCTTATTGACTGAGGTGAATGTTCAGTCTCTGAGGTGAATGTTCAGTCTCTGAGGTGAATGTTCAGTCTCTGAGGTGAATGTTCAGTCTCTTATTGACTGAGGTGAATGTTCAGTCTCTTATTGACTGAGGTGAATGTTCAGTCTCTTATTGACTGAGGTGAATGTTAAGTCTCTTATTGACTGAGGTGAATGTTCAGTCTCTTATTGACTGAGGTGAATGTTCAGTCTCTTATTGACTGAGGTGAATGTTCAGTCTCTTATTGACTGAGGTGAATGTTAAGTCTCTTATTGACTGAGGTGAATGTTCAGTCTCTTATTGACTGAGGTGAATGTTCAGTCTCTTATTGACTGAGGTGAATGTTCAGTCTCTTATTGACTGAGGTGAATGTTCAGTCTCTTATTGACTGAGGTGAATGTTCAGTCTCTTATTGACTGAGGTGAATGTTCAGTCTGTTATTGACTGAGGTGAATGTTCAGTCTCTGAGGTGAATGTTAAGTCTCTTATTGACTGAGGTGAATGTTCAGTCTCTTATTGACTGAGGTGAATGTTCAGTCTCTTATTGACTGAGGTGAATGTTCAGTCTCCTATTGACTGAGGTGAATGTTCAGTCTCTTATTGATTGAGGCGAATGTTCAGTCTCTGAGGTGAATGTTCAGTCTCTGAGGTGAATGTTCAGTCTCCGAGGTGAATGTTCAGTCTCCGAGGTGAATGTTCAGTCTCTGAGGCGAATGTTCAGTCTCTTATTGACTGAGGTGAATGTTCAGTCTCTTATTGACTGAGGTGAATGTTCAGTCTCTTATTGACTGAGGCGAATGTTCAGTCTCTTATTGACTGAGGCGAATGTTCAGTCTCTTATTGACTGAGGTGAATGTTCAGTCTCTTATTGACTGAGGCGAATGTTCAGTCTCTTATTGACTGAGGTGAATGTTCAGTCTCTTATTGACTGAGGTGAATGTTCAGTCTCTTATTGACTGAGGCGAATGTTCAGTCTCTTATTGACTGAGGTGAATGTTCAGTCTCTTATTGACTGAGGCGAATGTTCAGTCTCTTATTGACTGAGGCGAATGTTCAGTCTCTTATTGACTGAGGTGAATGTCTCTTATTGACTGAGGTGAATGTTCAGTCTCTTATTGACTGAGTCAATTTTGCTTGTTTTTGCTGAGAGTTTTTAAATTGTGTAGAAATGCACAGACTAGAGATAAGAGTTTATTTACTGTTGAGGGGAAGCCTGACTTGAGTTTTAGGGGAAATATGCAGAAATCGCTCCTCCATTTCCTGGTTTCTAAAATTCTAATAGTTCCGCTAATTTCATTGTATGTGACAAAACTAGCAAGTGTAGAGAATCCTTGTACCATATGAACGGCTAAGAAATAAATCTTCAACAACCCAAAATATCACACTTTCTTGGTTAAAGGTAGACTCAGTGAGATGACGTTGCAATGAGCATCACCACATATTTTGAAATGAGCCCTTGCTGAGACTTTGCTATGACACAGTCCCAAAATGCAGGTGCACAGGTGCACAGGTGCGCTTCACGCTGCTACAACGTGGTAGCTACGGGACCTGAGCAGAGGAGAAGTTTAGGGCAGGTAGCCTATTGCTTAGAGCAGTGGTCACCAACCTGGTCGATCTTCAAGGCATTCCTAGTCGATCACCAAACATTTTTGTAGGAAAGCCAATGATAAAGGCTTGCTTGACTTTTTTTGTTGTACCAACCACCCTGTTGGTGGTTGGTGCCCTTGATTCCCATTTTGAACCGAATCATTTGTCTGAAAAGACAAAACTCCACCTACCTGGCGGACCGGGAGATCTGTGGCTTAATCGAGTTCTCATACTGCGCTGGCCAATCGGATGTCTCAAATCAACGTTCCTACAGCTTCATCGACCAGTAGTTGGTGACCACTGGGTTAGAGCGTTGGTCCAGTAACCCAAATGTTGCCGGTTTGTATACCAGAGCCGACAAGGTGACAAATATGTCCATGTGGCCTCGAGCAAGGCACTTAACCCTGATTCGCTCTATGTCTGACCCTGTAAAACAACACCTATCATACTACTATGACTGACCCTGTACAACAACACCTATCATACTACTATGACCCTGTACAACAACACCTATCATACTACTATGACTGACCCTGTAAAACGACACCTATCATACTACTACGACCCTGTACAACAACACCTATCATACTACTATGACTGACCCTGTAAAACAACACCTATCATACTACTATGACTGACCCTGTAAAACAACACCTATCATACTACTATGACTGACCCTGTACAACAACACCTATCATACTACTATGTCTGACCCTGTAAAACAACACCTATCATACTACTATGACCCTGTACAACAACACCTATCATACTACTATGACTGACCCTATAAAACAACACCTATCATACTACTATGTCTGACCCTGTACAACAACACCTATCATACTACTATGACTGACCCTGTAAAACAACACCTATCACACTACTATGACTGACCCTGTAAAACAACACCTATCATACTACTATGACTGACCCTGTAAAACAACACCTATCACACTACTATGACTGACCCTGTAAAACGACACCTATCATACTACTATGACTGACCCTGTACAACAACACCTATCATACTACTATGACTGACCCTGTACAACAACACCTATCATACTACTATGTCTGACCCTGTAAAACAACACCTATCATACTACTATGACTGACCCTGTACAACAACACCTATCATACTACTATGACTGACCCTGTAAAACAACACCTATCATACTACTATGACTGACCCTGTAAAACAACACCTATCATACTACTATGACTGACCCTGTAAAACAACACCTATCATACTACTATGACTGACCCTGTAAAACGACACCTATCATACTACTATGACTGACCCTGTAAAACAACACCTATCATACTACTATGACCCTGTAAAACAACACCTATCATACTACTATGACTGACCCTGTAAAACGACACCTATCATACTACTATGACTGACCCTGTAAAACGACACCTATCATACTACTATGACTGACCCTGTAAAACAACACCTATCATACTACTATGACTGACCCTGTAAAACAACACCTATCATACTACTATGACTGACCCTGTAAAACAACACCTATCATACTACTATGACTGACTCTGTAAAACAACACCTATCATACTACTATGACTGACCCTGTAAAACAACACCTATCATACTACTATGACTGACCCTGTACAACAACACCTATCATACTACTATGACTGACCCTGTAAAACAACACCTATCATACTACTATGACTGACCCTGTACAACAACACCTATCATACTACTATGACTGACCCTGTAAAATAACACCTATCATACTACTATGACTGACCCTGTACAACAACACCTATCATACTACTATGACTGACCCTGTAAAACAACACCTATCATACTACTATGACTGACCCTGTAAAACAACACCTATCATACTACTACGACCCTGTACAACAACACCTATCATACTACTATGACTGACCCTGTAAAACAACACCTATCATACTACTATGACTGACCCTGTACAACAACACCTATCATATTACTATGACCCTGTAAAACAACACCTATCATACTACTATGACTGACCCTGTAAAACAACACCTATCATACTACTATGACTGACCCTGTACAACAACACCTATCATACTACTATGTCTGACCCTGTAAAACAACACCTATCATACTACTATGACCCTGTACAACAACACCTATCATACTACTATGACTGACCCTGTAAAACAACACCTATCATACTACTATGTCTGACCCTGTACAACAACACCTATCATACTACTATGACTGACCCTGTAAAACAACACCTATCACACTACTATGACTGACCCTGTAAAACAACACCTATCATACTACTATGACTGACCCTGTAAAACAACACCTATCACACTACTATGACTGACCCTGTAAAACGACACCTATCATACTACTATGACTGACCCTGTACAACAACACCTATCATACTACTATGACTGACCCTGTACAACAACACCTATCATACTACTATGTCTGACCCTGTAAAACAACACCTATCATACTACTATGACTGACCCTGTACAACAACACCTATCATACTACTATGACTGACCCTGTAAAACAACACCTATCATACTACTATGACTGACCCTGTAAAACAACACCTATCATACTACTATGACTGACCCTGTAAAACAACACCTATCATACTACTATGACTGACCCTGTAAAACGACACCTATCATACTACTATGACTGACCCTGTAAAACAACACCTATCATACTACTATGACCCTGTAAAACAACACCTATCATACTACTATGACTGACCCTGTAAAACGACACCTATCATACTACTATGACTGACCCTGTAAAACAACACCTATCATACTACTATGACTGACCCTGTAAAACAACACCTATCATACTACTATGACTGACCCTGTAAAACAACACCTATCATACTACTATGACTGACTCTGTAAAACAACACCTATCATACTACTATGACTGACCCTGTAAAACAACACCTATCATACTACTATGACTGACCCTGTAAAACAACACCTATCATACTACTATGACTGACCCTGTACAACAACACCTAACATACTACTATGACCCTGTACAACAACACCTATCATACTACTATGACTGACCCTGTAAAACAACACCTATCATACTACTATGACTGACCCTGTACAACAACACCTATCATACTACTATGACTGACCCTGTACAACAACACCTATCATACTACTATGACTGACCCTGTAAAACAACACCTATCATACTACTATGACTGACCCTGTACAACAACACCTATCATACTACTATGACTGACCCTGTAAAACAACACCTATCATACTACTATGACTGACCCTGTAAAACAACACCTATCATACTACTACGACCCTGTACAACAACACCTATCATACTACTATGACTGACCCTGTAAAACAACACCTATCATACTACTATGACTGACCCTGTACAACAACACCTATCATATTACTATGACCCTGTAAAACAACACCTATCATACTACTATGACTGACCCTGTAAAACAACACCTATCATACTACTATGACTGACCCTGTACAACAACACCTATCATACTACTATGTCTGACCCTGTAAAACAACACCTATCATACTACTATGACCCTGTACAACAACACCTATCATACTACTATGACTGACCCTGTAAAACAACACCTATCATACTACTATGTCTGACCCTGTACAACAACACCTATCATACTACTATGACTGACCCTGTAAAACAACACCTATCACACTACTATGACTGACCCTGTAAAACAACACCTATCATACTACTATGACTGACCCTGTAAAACAACACCTATCACACTACTATGACTGACCCTGTAAAACGACACCTATCATACTACTATGACTGACCCTGTACAACAACACCTATCATACTACTATGACTGACCCTGTACAACAACACCTATCATACTACTATGTCTGACCCTGTAAAACAACACCTATCATACTACTATGACTGACCCTGTACAACAACACCTATCATACTACTATGACTGACCCTGTAAAACAACACCTATCATACTACTATGACTGACCCTGTAAAACAACACCTATCATACTACTATGACTGACCCTGTAAAACAACACCTATCATACTACTATGACTGACCCTGTAAAACGACACCTATCATACTACTATGACTGACCCTGTAAAACAACACCTATCATACTACTATGACCCTGTAAAACAACACCTATCATACTACTATGACTGACCCTGTAAACGACACCTATCATACTACTATGACTGACCCTGTAAAACAACACCTATCATACTACTATGACTGACCCTGTAAAACAACACCTATCATACTACTATGACTGACCCTGTAAAACAACACCTATCATACTACTATGACTGACTCTGTAAAACAACACCTATCATACTACTATGACTGACCCTGTAAAACAACACCTATCATACTACTATGACTGACCCTGTAAAACAACACCTATCATACTACTATGACTGACCCTGTACAACAACACCTAACATACTACTATGACCCTGTACAACAACACCTATCATACTACTATGACTGACCCTGTACAACAACACCTATCATACTACTATGACTGACCCTGTAAAACAACACCTATCATACTACTATGACTGACCCTGTACAACAACACCTATCATACTACTATGACTGACCCTGTAAAACAACACCTATCATACTACTATGACTGACCCTGTACAACAACACCTATCATACTACTATGACTGACCCTGTAAAACAACACCTATCATACTACTATGACTGACCCTGTAAAACAACACCTATCATACTACTACGACCCTGTACAACAACACCTATCATACTACTATGACCCTGTAAAACAACACCTATCATACTACCATGACTGACCCTGTAAAACAACACCTATCATACTACTATGACTGACCCTGTAAAACAACACCTATCATACGACTATGACTGACCCGGTAAAACAACACCTATCATACTACTACGACCCTGTACAACAACACCTATCATATTACTATGACCCTGTAAAACAACACCTATCATACTACCATGACTGACCCTGTAAAACAACACCTATCATACTACCATGACTGACCCTGTAAAACAACACCTATCATACTACTACGACCCTGTACAACAACACCTATCATACCACTATGACTGACCCTGTAAAACAACACCTATCATACTACTATGACTGACCCTGTAAAACAACACCCATCATACTACTATGACTGACCCTGTACAACAACACCTATCATACTACTATGACTGACCCTGTACAACAACACCTATCATACTACTATGTCTGACCCTGTAAAACAACACCTATCATACTACTATGACCCTGTACAACAACACCTATCATACTACTATGTCTGACCCTGTACAACAACACCTATCATACTACTATGACTGACCCTATAAAACAACACCTATCACACTACTATGACTGACCCTATAAAACAACACCTATCATACTACTATGACTGACCCTATAAAACAACACCTATCATACTACTATGACTGACCCTGTACAACAACACCTATCACACTACTATGACTGACCCTGTACAACAACACCTATCATACTACTATGACTGACCCTGTACAACAACACCTATCATACTACTATGACTGACCCTGTAAAACAACACACTGCACCTATCATACTACTACGACCCTGTACAACAACACCTATCATACTACTACGACCCTGTACAACAACACCTATCACACTACTATGACTGACCCTGTAAAACAACACCTATCACACTACTATGACTGACCCTGTACAACAACACCTATCACACTACTATGACTGACCCTGTACAACAACACCTATCACACTACTATGACTGACCCTGTACAACAACACCTATCATACTACTATGACTGACCCTGTAAAACAACACACTGCACCTATCATACTACTACGACCCTGTAAAACAACACATTTCACTGCACCAATCCGGTGTATGAGATAATAAATAAAATAATATTATAATAATAATAAAACATTGAACGTTTAGCGCTTCAATGCTGTCAGTTGTGTAGATTGACCTGATATTGTGTTGACTTCGTGCCACATCACATGACTGAGTCCACCTTTAAGGGTTAAGAGTTGTTACCGTGCTGTGGCTGAGCTTCAGGTGAGTCATGTAGTTGAACACCTCAGCCGACCCAGGGACCACTCCTCTCATCATCTCAGTGGTGGCCACCACCCTTCACAACCACACCAACAGTTAGTGTGTGTGTGTGTGTGTGTGTGTGTGTGTGTGTGTGTGTGTGTGTGTGTGTGTGTGTGTGTGTGTGTGTGTGTGTGTGTGTGTGTGTGTGTGTGTGTGTGTGTGTGTGTGTGTGTGTGTGTGTGTGTGTGTGTGACTGTGTATGCTAGGTCTGACCTGTCGTGGAGGCAGTTGGTGTGTGTGTGTGTTTAATTGTGTGTGGTTGCATATGTATAGGTGCATCGGTGTCTGACCTGTCTTAGGGACAGTCGGTGTTAGAGACCGTGGTGTCAGCCAGTGTGTGTGTGTGTATAGTTGTCTCTGACCTGTCGTAGGGACAGTCGGTGTTAGAGACCGTGGTCTCAGCGTGGTCAGGTATCAGCCAGTGTGTGTGTGTGTGTGTGTGTATGTATAGGTGTATAGGTGTCTCTGACCTGTCGTAGGGACAGTCGGTGTTAGAGACCGTGGTGTCAGCGTGGTCAGGGATCAGCCAGTGGTATCTGTGGTCTGTGAAGAGACGTATCTGCTGCCAGTCTGATCCACTGACGTAGCGACAGCCTGCGTTGAAGTCCCCCAGCAGCACTATGTCCTGCCAATCAATCAATCAACCAATCAATTAATTAAATCAATCAATTAATTCATCAATCAAACAATCAATCAACCAATCAATTAATTCATCAATCAAACAATCACTCAACCAATCAATTAATTCATCAATCAAACAATCAATCAATCAATTAATCAATCAATTCATCAATCAAACAATCAATCAATCAATCAATTAATCAATCAATTCATCAATCAAACAATCAATCAATCAATTAATTCATCAACCAATCAATCAATTCATCAATCGATCAAACCTTTGTGTGCAAGTCAAGTTTCATGTTTTAATGTTATGTGCACAAGGACAGTGAAATGCCTTTTATCTTGTAAATTCTAAAACCCAACAATCCAATAATCAACATCAACGTAGTACAACACTGAACAAAACAATAAACCCAACAATGCAACAATTTCTAACATTTTACTGAGTTACAGTTCATATAAGGAAATGAGTCAATTTAAATATTCATTCGGCTCTAATCTATGGATTTCACTGGGAATTAATAAAGATGCATAATTTGTTACGATGGAAATCTGGTGTATCTATGTCAAACAGTTTAGTTATATTTCAGTCTTCTGTGATGAATATAATAATATTGGGATTGAATCTCAACATGGAATACATTTAACCTCTATAACTCAATAGTATGAAGGGGTTCTTAATGTTTTGTACACTCAGTGTAAATGATGGTTAAATGTCCGTGTGTGTGTGTGTGTAGTCAGTATACACGTGTCAGTGTGTGTGTGTCAGTGTGTGTGTGTGTGTGTGTGTGGAGTCAGTATACACGTGTCAGTGTGTGTGTGTGTGGAGTCAGTATACACGTGTCAGTGTGTGTGTGTGTGGAGTCAGTATACACGTGTCAGTGTGTGTGTGTGTGGAGTCAGTATACACGTGTCAGTGTGTGTGTGGAGTCAGTATACACGTGTCAGTGTGTGTGTGTGGAGTCAGTATACATTTACATTTTACATTTAAGTCATTTAGCAGACGCTCTTATCCAGAGCGACTTACAAATTGGTGCATTCACCTTATGACATCCAGTGGAACAACCACTTTACAATTGTGCATCTAAATATTTTAAGGGGGGGGGGGGGTGAGAAGGATTACTTTATCCTATCCTAGGTATTCCTTAAAGAGGTGGGGTTTCAAGTGTCTCCGGAAGGTGGTGATTGACTCCGCTGTCCTGGCGTCGTGAGGGAGTTTGTTCCACCATTGGGGAGCCAGAGCAGCGAACAGTTTTGACTGAGCTGAGCGGGAACTGTACTTCCTCAGTGGTAGGGAGGCGAGCAGGCCAGAGGTGGATGAACGCAGTGCCCTTATTTGGGTGTAGGGCCTGATCAGAGCCTGGAGGTACTGAGGTGCCGTTCCCCTCACAGCTCCGTAGGCAAGCACCATGGTCTTGTAGCGGATGCGAGCTTCAACTGGAAGCCAGTGGAGAGAGCGGAGGAGCGGGGTGACGTGAGAGAACTTGGGAAGGTTGAACACTAGACGGGCTGCGGCGTTCTGGATGAGTTGTAGGGGTTTAATGGCACAGGCAGGGAGCCCAGCCAACAGCGAGTTGCAGTAATCCAGATGGGAGATGACAAGTGCCTGGATTAGGACCTGCGCCGCTTCCTGTGTGAGGCAGGGTCGTACTCTGCGGTTGTTGTAGAGCATGAACCTACAGGAACGGGCCACCGCCTTGATGTTAGTTGAGAACGACAGTTTGTTGTCCAGGATCACGCCAAGGTTCTTAGCGCTCTGGGAGGAGGACACAATGGAGTTGTCAACCGTGATGGCGAGATCATGGAACGGGCAGTCCTTCCCCGGGAGGAAGAGCAGCTCCGTCTTGCCGAAGTTCAGCTTGAGGTGGTGATCCGTCATCCACACTGATATGTCTGCCAGACATGCAGAGATGCGATTCGCCACCTGGTCATCAGAAGGGGAAAGGAGAAGATTAATTGTGTGTCGTCTGCATAGCAATGATAGGAGAGACCATGTGAGGTTATGACAGAGCCAAGTGACTTGGTGTATAGCGAGAATAGGAGAGGGCCTAGAACAGAGCCCTGGGGGACACCAGTGGTGAGAGCGCGTGGTGAGGAGACAGATTCTCGCCACGCCACCTGGTAGGAGCGACCTGTCAGGTAGGACGCAATCCAAGCGTGGGCCGCGCCGGAGATGCCCAACTCGGAGAGGGTGGAGAGGAGGATCTGATGGTTCACAGTATCGAAGGCAGCCGATAGGTCTAGAAGGATGAGAGCAGAGGAGAGAGAGTTAGCTTTAGCGGTGCGGAGCGCCTCCGTGATACAGAGAAGAGCAGTCTCAGTTGAATGACTAGTCTTGAAACCTGACTGATTTGGATCAAGAAGGTCATTCTGAGAGAGATAGCGGGAGAGCTGACCAAGGACGGCACGTTCAAGAGTTTTGGAGAGAAAAGAAAGAAGGGATACTGGTCTGTAGTTGTTGACATCGGAGGGATCGAGTGTAGGTTTTTTCAGAAGGGGTGCAACTCTCGCTCTCTTGAAGACGGAAGGGACGTAGCCAGCGGTCAGGGATAAGTTGATGAGCGAGGTGAGGTAAGGGAGAAGGTCTCCGTATACACGTGTCAATGTGTGTGTGTGGAGTCAGTATACATGTGTCAGTGTGTGTGTGGAGTCAGTATACACGTGTCAGTGTGTGTGTGTGTGTGGAGTCAGTATACACGTGTCAGTGTGTGTGTGTAGAGTCCATAGAGAGAAAATAAAATCAAAGCCAGTATTGAAGTCCCCTAGCAGAACTACTACAGAGGAGGAGTGTGTGTGTCAGTGTGTGTGTCAGTGTGTGTGTCAGTGTGTGTCAGTGTGTGTGTCAGTGTGTGTGTCAGTGTGTATCAGTGTGTGTGTGTCAGTGTGTATCAGTGTGTGTGTGTCAGTGTGTATCAGTGTGTGTGTGTGTCAGTGTGTATCAGTGTGTGTGTGTCAGTGTGTATCAGTGTGTGTGTCAGTGTGTGTCAGTGTGTGTGTCAGTGTGTGTCAGTGTATCAGTGTATCAGTGTGTGTGTGTATCAGTGGGTATCAGTGTGTATCGGTGTGTATCAGTGTGTATCAGTGTGTGTGTGTGTGTATCAGTGTGTGTGTGTGTGTGTGTGTGTGTGTGTGTGTGTGTGTGTGTGTGTGTGTGTGTGTGTGTGTGTGTGTGTGTGTGTGTGTGTGTGTGTGTGTGTGTGTGTGTGTGTGTGTGTGTGTGTGTGTGTATCAGTGTGTATCAGTGTGTATCAGTGTGTGTCAGTGTGTGTGTCAGTGTGTGTCAGTGTGTGTGTCAGTGTGTGTGTGTCAGTGTGTATCAGTGTGTGTGTTGTATAGTCACATTGGTGTTCCAGCGAGCTCTGACGTCAGCGGCCACATCGTACAGAGCATCAACCTCCTTCACTGCCGAGTCTGGAGACGTGTGTTGAGGAATCAAAACAAAGTTCCTCACAGCTAGAAGAGAGGGAGGTGGGGAGGGAGAGAGGGAGGTGGGGAGGTGGGGAGGGAGAGAGGGAGGTGGGGAGGTGGGGAGAGAGAGAGGGAGGTGGGGAGAGAGAGAGAGAGGGAGGGAGGGAGGTGGGGAGAGAGGGGAGGTGGGGAGAGAGGGGAGGGAGGTGGGCAGGGAGAGAGGGAGGTGGGGAGAGAGGGAGGGAGGTGGGCAGGGAGAGAGGGAGGTGGGGAGAGAGGGAGGGAGGTGGGCAGGGAGAGAGGGAGGTGGGGAGGGAGGGAGGTGGGGAGAGAGGGAGGAAAGTGGGGAGGGAGGGAGGTGGGGAGAGAGGGAGGAAAGTGGGGAGAGAGGGAGGAAAGTGGGGAGAGAGGGAGGTGGGGAGAGAGAGGGAGGAAGTGGGGAGAGAGGGAGGTGGGGAGGGAGGGAGGGAGGGAGCGGGGAGAGAGGGAGGGAGGAGGGAGAGAGGGAGGGAGGTGGGGAGGTGGGGAGGGAGGTGGGGAGGGAGGTGGGGAGGGAGGTGGGGAGGGAGAGAGAGAGAAGGAGGTGGGGAGGGAGAGAGAGGGTGGTGGGGAGGGAGAGAGAGAAGGAGGTGGGGAGGGAGAGAGAGGGTGGGAGGGAGGTGGGGGAGGTAGGGAGAGAGGTGGGGAGGGAGGGAGGGAGGTGGGGAGGGAGGGAGAGAGCGAGGGAGGGAGGTGGGGAGAGAGAGGGTGGGGAGGGAAGGAGGGAGGGAGAGAGGAAGGGAGGTGGGGAGGGAGGGAGGCAGGAAGGGAGGGTGGGAAGGAGGTGGGGAGGGAGGAGGGAGGGAGGTGGGGAGAGAGAGGGTGGGGAGAGAGAGAGAGAGGGAGGGAGGGAGGGAGGGAGGGAGGGAGGGAGGGAGGGAGGGAGGGAGGGAGGGAGGGAGGGAGGGAGGGAGGGAGAAAAACACCGAAAGAGGAATGGAGAGTTAAAGATTTAATATCTTCATTAATCAAGACAGTTCCAAAATGTTTTACAGCAGTCAAGTTTTTCAAGATATTCAGCCTGGTCTCATAGATGAGATGTATATCATAGATGATATAGATACACTAGATATTCAGCCTGGTCTCATAGACGAGATGTATATCATAGATGATATAGATACACTAGATATTCAGCCTGGTCTCATAGACGAGATGTATATCATAGATGATATAGATACACTAGATATTCAGCCTGGTCTCATAGACGAGATGTATATCATAGATGATATAGATACACTAGATATTCAGCCTGGTCTCATAGACGAGATGTATATCATAGATGATATAGATACACTAGATATTCAGCCTGGTCTCATAGACGAGATGGAACTGTAACGCTGGGAGAAGCAGGTTCAGTATTTAATAAATGAACATAGAACAAAACAAGAAACACGGGTACAGACATGAACACTGGACCAGAACCAATAACGGGGAAGGAACCAAAGGGAGGTGATGGAGACAGACAGTTGAAGTGGGAAGTTTACATACACTTAGGTTGGAGTCATTAAAACTAGTTTACATACACTTAGGTTGGAGTCATTAAAACTAGTTTACATACACTTAGGTTGGAGTCATTAAAACTAGTTTACATACACTTAGGTTGGAGTCATTAAAACTTGTTTTTCAACCACTCCACATTTCTTGTTAACAAACTATAGTTTTGGCAAGTCGGTTAGGACATCTACTTTGTGCATGACACAAGTCATTTTTCCAACAATTGTTTACAGACAGATTATTTCACTTATAATTCATTGTATCACAATTCCAGTGGGTCAGAAGTTTACATACACTAAGTTGACTGTGCCTTTAAACAGCTTGGAAAATTCCAGAAAATTATGTCATGGCTTTAGAAGCTTCTGATAGGCTAATTGACATAATTTGAGTCAATTGGAGGTGTACCTGTGGATGTATTTCAAGGCCAACCTTCAAACTCAGTGCCTCTTTGCTTGACATCATGGGAAAATCAAAAGAAATCAGCCAAGACCTCAGACCAAGTCTGGTTCATCCTTGGGAGCAATTTCCAAACACCTGAAGGTACTAAGTTCATCTGTACAAACAATAGTACGCAAGTATAAACACCATGGGACCAGGCAGCCGTCATACCGCTCAGGAAGGAGACACATTCTGTCTCCGAGAGATGAACGTACTTTGGTGCGAAAAGTGCAAATCAATCCCAGAACAACAGCAAAGGACCTTGTGAAGATGCTGGAGGAAACAGGTACTTAAGTATCTATATCCACAGTAAAACAAGTCCTATATCGAGATAACCACAGTTGACAGTGCATGTCAGAGCAAAACCCAAGCCATGAGGTTGAAGGAATTGTCCGTAGAGCTCTGAGACAGGATTTTGTCAAGGCACAGATCCAAAGAAGGGTACCAAAACATTTCTGCAGCATTGAAGGTCACCAAGGTCACCATAGTGGCCTCCATGGTCACCATAGTGGCCTCCATGGTCACCATAGTGGCCTCCATCATTCTGCAGCATTGAAGGTCACCAAGGTCACCATAGTGGCCTCCATCATTCTGCAGCATTGAAGGTCACCAAGGTCACCATAGTGGCCTCCATCATTCTGCAGCATTGAAGGTCACCAAGGTCACCATAGTGGCCTCCATCATTCTGCAGCATTGAAGGTCACCAAGGTCACCATTAGTGGCCTCCATCATTCTGCAGCATTGAAGGTCACCATAGTGGCCTCCATCATTCTGCAGCATTGAAGGTCACCAAGGTCACCATAGTGGCCTCCATCATTCTGCAGCATTGAAGGTCACCATAGTGGCCTCCATCATTCTGCAGCATTGAAGATCACCATAGTGGCCTCCATCATTCTGCAGCATTGAAGGTCACCATAGTGGCCTCCATCATTCTGCAGCATTGACGGTCACCATAGTGGCCTCCATCATTCTGCAGCATTGAAGGTCACCAAGGTCACCATAGTGGCCTCCATCATTCTGCAGTATTGAAGGTCACCATAGTGGCCTCCATCATTCTGCAGCATTGAAGGTCACCAAGGTCACCATAGTGGCCTCCATCATTCAACTGGAAGAAGTTTGGATCCACCAAAACACTTCGTAGAGCTGGCCACCCGGCCAAGCCGAGCATTCGGGGGAGAAGAACCTTGGTCAGCGAGGTGACCAAAAACCTGATGGTCACTCTGACAGCACTCCACCAATCAGGCCTTTATTTTAGAGTAGCCAGATGAAAGCCACTCCTCTTTAAAAAAAGCACATGACAGCCAAAAAACCTAATGTAAATAGTCCGGGTGGCCATTTGATTAATTGTCCAGCGGTCTTATGGCTTTTGGACCAAGCCTTGGCGCTCCGGTACCGCTTGCCGTGCGGTAGCAGAGAAAACAGTCTATGACTTGGGTGACTGGAATCTTTGACCAGTTTTTGGGCCTTCCTCTTACACCGCCTAGTATAGAGGTCCTGGATGGCAGGAAGCTTGGCCCCAGTGATGTACTGGGCCGAGGGCACTACCCTCTGTAGCGCCTTACGGTCGGATGCCGAACAGTTGCCATACCAGGCGGTGATGCAACCAGTCAGGATGCTCTCGATGGTGCAGCTGTATGATGCAAAATGCTTCATGACTCTTTGCCTCTTCAAAGTCGAATATCTTGAAAACTTGCCTGCTGACACGCAACACATCTTGGGACTGACTGTATCAACAGGACTAATGGACTGACTGTATCAACAGGACTAATGGACTGACTGTATCAACAGGACTAATGGACTGACTGTATCAACAGGACTAATGGACTGACTGTATCAACAGGACTAATGGACTGACTGTATCAACATGACTAATGGACTGACTGTATCAACAGGACTAATGGACTGACTGTATCAACATGACTAATGGACTGACTGCATCAACAGGACTAATGGACTAATGGACTGACTGTATCAACAGGACTAATGGACTGACTGTATCAACAGGACTAATGGACTGACTGTATCAACAGGACTAATGGGCTGACTGCATCAACAGGACTAATGGACTGACTGTATCAATAGGACTAATGGACTGACTGTATCAACAGGACTAATGGACTGACTGTAACAACAGGACTAATGGACTGACTGCATCAACAGGACTAATGGACTGACTGTATCAACAGGACTAATGGACTGACTGTAACAACAGGACTAATGGACTGACTGTAACAACAGGACTAATGGACTGACTGTAACAACAGGACTAATGGACTGACTGTAACAACAGGACTAATGGACTGACTGTATCAACAGGACTAATGGACTGACTGTATCAACAGGACTAATGGACTGACTGTAACAACAGGACTAATGGACTGACTGTATCAACATGACTAATGGACTGACTGCATCAACAGGACTAATGGACTAATGGACTGACTGTATCAACATGACTAATGGACTGACTGTATCAACAGGACTAATGGACTGACTGTATCAACAGGACTAATGGACTGACTGTATCAACAGGACTAATGGGCTGACTGCATCAACAGGACTAATGGACTGACTGCATCAACAGGACTAATGGACTGACTGCATCAACAGGACTAATGGACTGACTGTATCAACAGGACTAATGGACTGACTGTATCAACAGGACTAATGGACTGACTGTATCAACAGGACTAATGGACTGACTGTATCAACAGGACTAATGGTCTGACTGCATCAATAGGACTAATGGACTGACTGTAACAACAGGACTAATGGACTAATGGACTCTCTCTCTCTCTAACTCTCTCTCTCTCACACACACACACACTGAATCTCTCTCTCCCTCTCATTCCCCCTCTCCCTCCCCACTCTCTCCCCCATCACCATCTCCCTCCCCCAACCCACCTCTCCCCATCACCCCCCCATCCCCTTCTACCTGTGTAGTTCGAGGAGAACATGACAATGAAGGGTTCTCTGATGAAGGTATCTGTACCGCAGGGCTCACAGCCGTCATCGTACGTGTAGTTCTTAGCCACAGAGACCGTCTCCTCTCTATCATATAACAGGACAAACACACGCTTTAGGAGATGGTTTCAGTGTTTAGTACAGCACAGAACGACAAAGTACAGAACAGAACCTGTACAGATAAGAGTTACAGTGCCTTGCGAAAAATTCGGCCCCCTTGAACTTTGCGACCTTTTGCCACATTTCAGGCTTCAAACATAAAGATATAAAACTGTATTTTTTGTGAAGAATCAACAAGTGGGACACAATCATGAAGTGGAACGACATTTATTGGATATTTCAAACTTTTTTAACAAATCAAAAACTGAAAAATTGGGCGTGCAAAATTATTCAGCCCCCTTAAGTTAATACTTTGTAGCGCCACCTTTTGCTGCGATTACAGCTGTAAGTCGCTTGGGGTATGTCTCTATCAGTTTTGCACATCGAGAGACTGAAATTTTTTCCCATTCCTCCTTGCAAAACAGGTCGAGCTCAGTGAGGTTGGATGGAGAGCATTTGTGAACAGCAGTTTTCAGTTCTTTCCACAGATTCTCGATTGGATTCAGGTCTGGACTTTGACTTGGCCATTCTAACACCTGGATATGTTTATTTTTTAACCATTCCATTGTAGATTTTGCTTTATGTTTTGGATCATTGTCTTGTTGGAAGACAAATCTCCGTCCCAGTCTCAGGTCTTTTGCAGACTCCATCAGGTTTTCTTCCAGAATGGTCCTGTATTTGGCTCCATCCATCTTCCCATCAATTTTAACCATCTTCCCTGTCTCTGCTGAAGAAAAGCAGGCCCAAACCATGATGCTGCCACCACCATGTTTGACAGTGGGGATGGTGTGTTCAGGGTGATGAGCTGTGTTGCTTTTACGCCAAACATAACGTTTTGCATTGTTGCCAAAAAGTTTAATTTTGGTTTCATCTGACCAGAGCACCTTCTTCCACATGTTTGGTGTGTCTCCCAGGTGGCTTGTGGCAAACTTTAAACGACACTTTTTATGGATATCTTTAAGAAATGTCTTTCTTCTTGCCACTCTCCCATAAAGGCCAGATTTGTGCAATATACGACTGATTGTTGTCCTATGGACAGACTCTCCCACCTCAGCTGTACATGTCTGCAGTTCATCCAGAGTGATCATGGGCCTCTTGGCTGCATCTCTGATCAGTCTTCTCCTTGTATGAGCTGAAAGTTTAGAGGGACGGCCAGGTCTTGGTAGATTTGCAGTGGTCTGATACTTCCATTTCAATATTATCGCTTGCACAGTGCTCCTTGGGATGTTTAAAGCTTGGGAAATCTTTTTTTATCCAAATCCGGCTTTAAACTTCTTGACAACAGTATCTCGGACCTGCCTGGTGTGTTCCTTGTTCTTCATGATGTTCTCTGCGCTTTTAACGGACCTCTGAGACTATCACAGTGCAGGTGCATTTATACGGAGACTTGATTACACACAGGTGGATTGTATTTATCATCATTAGTCATTTAGGTCAACATTGGATCATTCAGAGATCCTCACTGAACCTCTGGAGAGTGTTTGCTGCACTGAAAGTAAAGGGGCTGAATCATTTTGCACGCCCAATTTTTTTCGTTTTTGATATGTTAAAAAAGTTTGAAATATCCAATAAATGTCGTTCCACTTCATGATTGTGTCCCACTTGTTGTTGATTCTTCACAAAAAAATACAGTTTTATATCTTTATGTTTGAAGCCTGAAATGTGGCAAAAGGTCGCAAAGTTCAAGGGGGCCGAATACATTCACAAGACACTGTATATCTCTGTATATTACCTGTACAGGTAGAGGTATCTCTCTGTATATTACCTGTACAGGTAGAGGTATCTCTCTGTGTAAGTACTGCGGCCCAGTTCCTCGCTGACAATGTGACTGTACCTATAGGGAGACAAGCCTCTGACAACAAAGAAATATAGTTATTAGACAACACACATTACAAGTCTTTATATCGGAGGGGCTGTCATTGGTTAGTGGATGTAATATTGTTTCAGGGCTGTGATTGGTCTTACTTGTTGACGTGCTGCATCAGTTTGTTGGTTGCTGATAGGTCAGTGTCTCTTACTTCCTGGATCAGCACGATATCATAACGGTGCACTATCTAATACATTTAAAAAATCATAATTTAAATGAATAACAACTAAGGTTCCCGGACACAGCCTGGTCTGAGACTAAGAAGTACTTTCAGATGGAGAATCTACAATCACTTTTAGTCCCAAGATGTCATGAGATAAAGCGTTACATTGTGATGTCATGAGATAAAGTGTTACATTGTGATGTCATGAGATAAAGCGTTACATTGTGATGTCATGAAATAAAACGTTACATTGTGATGTCATGAGATAAATCTTGAGATAAATGCAGCCAACAAGGCAGAGTTCATCTCAGCCTATGCCTCCCTCCAGTCCCTCGACTTCTTGGCACTGACAGAAACATGGATCACCACAGATAACACTGCTACTCCTACTGCTCTCTCTTCGTCCACCCACGTGTTCTCGCACACCCAGAGAGCTTCTGGTCAGCGGGGTGGTGGCATAGGGATCCTTATCTCTCCCAAGTGGTCATTCTCTCTTTCTCCCCTTACCCATCTGTCTATCGCCTCCTTTGAATTTCATGCTGTCACAGTTACCAGCCCGTTCAAGCTTAACATCCTTATCATTTATCGCCCTCCAGGTCCCCTCGGAGAGTTCATCAATGAGCTTGATGCCTTGATAAGCTCCTTTCCTGAGGACGGCTCACCTCTCACAGTTCTGGGCGACTTTAACCTCCCCACGTCTACCTTTGACTCATTCCTCTCTGCCTCCTTCTTTCCACTCCTCTCCTCTTTTGACCTCACCCTCTCACCTTCCCCCCCTACTCACAAGGCAGGCAATACGCTCGACCTCATCTTTACTAGATGCTGTTCTTCCACTAACCTCATTGCAACTCCCCTCCAAGTCTCCGACCACTACCTTGTATCCTTTTCCCTCTCGCTCTCATCCAACACTTCCCACACTGCCCCTACTCGGATGGTATCGCGCCGTCCCAACCTTCGCTCTCTCTCCCCCGCTACTCTCTCCTCTTCCATCCTATCATCTCTTCCCTCTGCTCAAACCTTCTCCAACCTATCTCCTGATTCTGCCTCCTCAACCCTCCTCCCTTTCTGCATCCTTTGACTCTCTATGTCCCCTATCTTCCAGGCCGGCTCGGTCCTCCCCTCCCGCTCCGTGGCTTGACGACTCATTGCGAGCTCACAGAACAGGGCTCCGGAAGGCCGAGCGGAAATGGAGGAAAACTCGCCTCCCTGCGGACCTGGCATCCTTTCACTCCCTCCTCTCTACATTTTCCTCCTCTGTCTCTGCTGCTAAAGCCACTTTCTACCACTCTAAATTCCAAGCATCTGCCTCTAACCCTAGGAAGCTCTTTGCCACCGTCTCCCCCTCCTGAATCCTCCTGCCCCCCTCCTCCCTCTCTGCAGATGACTTCGTCAACCATTTTGAAAAGAAGATCGACGACATCCGATCCTCGTTTGCTAAGTCAAACGACACCGCTGGTTCTGCTCACACTGCCCTACCCTGTGCTCTGACCTCTTTCTCCCCTCTCTCTCCAGATGAAATCTCGCGTCTTGTGACGGCCGGCCGCCCAACAACCTGCCCGCTCGACCCTATCCCCTCCTCTCTTCTCCAGACCATTTCCGGAGACCTTCTCCCTTACCTCACCTCGCTCATCAACTTATCCCTGACCGCTGGCTACGTCCCTTCTGTCTTCAAGAGAGCGAGAGTTGCACCCCTTCTGAAAAAACCTACACTCGATCCCTCCGATGTCAACAACTACAGACCAGTATCCCTTCTTTCTTTTCTCTCCAAAACTCTTGAACGTGCCGTCCTTGGTCAGCTCTCCCGCTATCTCTCTCAGAATGACCTTCTTGATCCAAATCAGTCAGGTTTCAAGACTAGTCATTCAACTGAGACTGCTCTTCTCTGTATCACGGAGGCGCTCCGCACCGCTAAAGCTAACTCTCTCTCCTCTGCTCTCATCCTTCTAGACCTATCGGCTGCCTTCGATACTGTGAACCATCAGATCCTCCTCTCCACCCTCTCCGAGTTGGGCATCTCCGGCGCGGCCCACGCTTGGATTGCGTCCTACCTGACAGGTCGCTCCTACCAGGTGGCATGGCGAGAATCTGTCTCCTCACCACGCGCTCTCACCACTGGTGTCCCCCAGGGCTCTGTTCTAGGCCCTCTCCTATTCTCGCTATACACCAAGTCACTTGGCTCTGTCATAACCTCACATGGTCTCTCCTATCATTGCTATGCAGACGACACACAATTAATCTTCTCCTTTCCCCCTTCTGATGACCTGGTGGCGAATCGCATCTCTGCATGTCTGGCAGACATATCAGTGTGGATGACGGATCACCACCTCAAGCTGAACTTCGGCAAGACGGAGCTGCTCTTCCTCCCGGGGAAGGACTGCCCGTTCCATGATCTCGCCATCACGGTTGACAACTCCATTGTGTCCTCCTCCCAGAGCGCTAAGAACCTTGGCGTGATCCTGGACAACACCCTGTCGTTCTCAACTAACATCAAGGCGGTGGCCCGTTCCTGTAGGTTCATTTACATTTACATTTACATTTAAGTCATCCGCAGAGTACGACCCTGCCTCACACAGGAAGCGGCGCAGGTCCTAATCCAGGCACTTGTCATCTCCCGTCTGGATTACTGCAACTCGCTGTTGGCTGGGCTCCCTGCCTGTGCCATTAAACCCCTACAACTCATCCAGAACGCCGCAGCCCGTCTAGTGTTCAACCTTCCCAAGTTCTCTCACGTCACCCCGCTCCTCCGCTCTCTCCACTGGCTTCCAGTTGAAGCTCGCATCCGCTACAAGACCATGGTGCTTGCCTACGGAGCTGTGAGGGGAACGGCACCTCAGTACCTCCAGGCTCTGATCAGGCCCTACACCCAAATAAGGGCACTGCGTTCATCCACCTCTGGCCTGCTCGCCTCCCTACCACTGAGGAAGTACAGTTCCCGCTCAGCTCAGTCAAAACTGTTCGCTGCTCTGGCTCCCCAATGGTGGAACAAACTCCCTCACGACGCCAGGACAGCGGAGTCAATCACCATCTTCCGGAGACACCTGAAACCCCACCTCTTTAAGGAATACCTAGGATAGGATAAAATAATCCTTCTCACCCCCCCTTAAAATATTTAGATGCACTATTGTAAAGTGGTTGTTCCACTGGATGTCATAAGGTGAATGCACCAATTTGTAAGTCGCTCTGGATAAGAGCGTCTGCTAAATGACTTAAATGTAAATGTAAATGTAATAAAACGTTACATTATGATGTCATGAGATAAAACGTTACATTATGATGTCATGAGATAAAACGTTACATTATGATGTCATGAGATAAAATGTTACATTGTGATGTCATGAGATAAAACGTTACATTATGATGTCATGAGATAAAACGTTACATTATGATGTCATGAGATAAAATGTTACATTGTGATGTCATGAGATAAAATGTTACATTGTGATGTCATGAGATAAAACGTTACATTATGATGTCATGAGATAAAACGTTACATTGTGATGTCATGAAATAAAACGTTACATTGTGATGTTATGAGATAAAGTGTTACAATGTGATGTTATGAGATAAAGCTCTACCTGGGTGATGATGTCCATGAGGGTTGAGTTGGAGGACTTCTTGTCTCCGAATGTCTTGATGTTGAAGGCTCCTAGCAGCAGACAGCCTCCCAGCTGCACCAGGGCCAATGGGAACAGCACTAACAGACAGGCTACACGCATTCTAGGGGTCAGGGGTTAGAGGTCAGATATTACAGGCCACACACACGTCCTGGAGGTCAGGGATTAGAAGTCAGATATTACAGGCCACACACATCCTGGAGGTCAGGGATTAGAGGTTAGATATGGGGTTATATCCTGCCAGTTTGGCCCTGTCCTGGGGTATCGTCGGACGGGGCCACAGTGTCTCCTGACCCCTCCTGTTTCAGCCTCCAGTATTTATGCTGCAGTAGTTTATGTGTCGGGGCTAGGGGCAGTCTGTTATATCTGGAGTACTTTTCCTGTCTTATCCGGTATCCTGTGTGAATTTAAGTACGCTCTCTCTAATTATTTCTTTCTCTCTTTCTTTCTCTCTCGGAGGACCTGAGCCCTAGGACCATGCCTCAGGACTACCTGACATGATGACTCCTTGCTGTCCCCAGTCCACTTGGCCGTGCTGCTGCTCCAGTTTAAACTGTTCTGCCTTATTATTATTGTACCATGCTGGTCATTTATGAACATTTGAACATCTTGGCCATGTTCTGTTATAATCTCCACCCAAGACAGCCAGAAGAGGACTGGCCACCCCACATAGCCTGGTTCCTCTCAAGGTTTCTTCCTAGGTTTTGGCCTTTCTAGGGAGTTTTTCCGAGCCACCCTGCTTCTACACCTGCATTGCTTGCTGTTTGGGGTTTTAGGCTGGGTTTCTGTACAGCACCTTGAGATATAAGCCGATGTACGAAGGGCTCTATAAATACATTTGATATGAACTAATGGGGATCCATAATAAACCCCAGGAAGAGTAGCTGCTGCCTTGGCAGGAACTAATGGGGATCCATAATAAACCCCAGGAAGAGTAGCTGCTGCCTTGGCAGGAACTAATGGGGATCCATAATAAACCCCAGGAAGAGAGCTGCTGCCTTGGCAGGAACTAATGGGGATCCATAATAAACCCCAGGAAGAGTAGCTGCTGCCTTGGCAGGAACTAATGGGGATCCATAATAAACCCCAGGAAGAGGAGCTGCTGCCTTGGCAGGAACTAATGGGGATCCATAATAAACCCCAGGAAGAGTAGCTGCTGCCTTGGCAGGAACTAATGGGGATCCATAATAAACCCCAGGAAGAGTAGCTGCTGCCTTGGCAGGAACTAATGGAGATCCAGAATAAACCCCAGGAAGAGTAGCTGCTGCCTTGGCAGGAACTAATGGGGATCCATAATAAACCCCAGGAAGAGTAGCTGCTGCCTTGGCAGGAACTAATGGGGATCCATAATAAACCCCAGGAAGAGTAGCTGCTGCCTTGGCAGGAACTAATGGGGATCCATAATAAACCCCAGGAAGAGTAGCTGCTGCCTTGGCAGGAACTAATGGGGATCCATAATAAACCCCAGGAAGAGTAGCTGCTGCCTTGGCAGGAACTAATGGAGATCCAGAATAAACCCCAGGAAGAGTAGCTGCTGCCTTGGCAGGAACTAATGGAGATCCAGAATAAACCCCAGGAAGAGTAGCTGCTGCCTTGGCAGGAACTAATGGGGATCCATAATAAACTCCAGGAAGAGTAGCTGCTGCCTTGGCAGGAACTAATGGGGATCCATAATAAACCCCAGGAAGAGTAGCTGCTGCCTTGGCAGGAACTAATGGGGATCCATAATAAACCCCAGGAAGAGTAGCTGCTGCCTTGGCAGGAACTAATGGGGATCCATAATAAACCCCATGAAGAGTAGCTGCTGCCTTGGCAGGAACTAATGGGGATCCATAATAAACCCCAGGAAGAGTAGCTGCTGCCTTGGCAGGAACTAATGGGGATCCATAATAAATACAAATACACATTTGGGACATAAGCATAGTGTAAACGAAACATGAAGAAGAGCAACTTACCTGCTTGTGTTGGTTGGTTGAATGTAGTGTGGGTCCACTGTGGGTCTGAAGGGAGAGGAAGCCTGCTATTATGGAGAGAGGACAGAGCCCTCTGTGTGTCCGTTCTAACAGTCTACTGTAGTACCTTTGACACAGAAGCCCCCCTCCCCCATCGGCTTACATTCACCTGGGCTGGAGGCTGGGACTGTGGGAAAACAGCATGTTGTTAGGTCCACGGAGGGAGGAAGAGGTGGGTGGAGGGGGAGGGGGAGGGAGGGATTGGGGGGAGGTAGTGAGGCGGGGGTTGAGGGTAGCGCGGGAGGGGGGGTAGCGGGCCGCGGGATTGAGGGTAGTGGGGGGGAGTGAAAGCATCAAGGCTGAACTAGGTAGAGTGACAGTGGTGAGGAGGGAACATTGCCTTTAAAAGGTGCATAGCTGAAGAGTGGTGATGGGTTGAATCCCGGTCTAAGGCTAGTGAGATCAGTTCAGGACACATTGACTACTAGAACTGAGATCAGTTGAACTGTTCAGGACACATTGACTACTAGAACTGAGATCAGTTGAACTGTTCAGGACACATATAGACTACTAGAACTGAGATCAGTTGAACTGTTCAGGACACATATAGACTACTAGAACTGAGATCAGTTGAACTGTTCAGGACACATATAGACTACTAGAACTGAGATCAGTTGAACTGTTCAGGACACATATAGACTACTAGAACTGAGATCAGTTGAACTGTTCAGGACACATATAGACTACTAGAACTGAGATCAGTTGAACTGTTCAGGACACATATAGACTACTAGAACTGAGATCAGTTGAACTGTTCAGGACACATATAGACTACTAGAACTGAGATCAGTTGAACTGTTCAGGACACATATAGACTACTAGAACTGAGATCAGTTGAACTGTTCAGGACACATATAGACTACTAGAACTGAGATCAGTTGAACTGTTCAGGACACATATAGACTACTAGAACTGAGATCAGTTGAACTGTTCAGGACACATATAGACTACTAGAACTGAGATCAGTTGAACTGTTCAGGACACATATAGACTACTAGAACTGAGATCAGTTGAACTGTTCAGGACACATATAGACTACTAGAACTGAGATCAGTTGAACTGTTCAGGACACATATAGACTACTAGAACTGAGATCAGTTGAACTGTTCAGGACACATATAGACTACTAGAACTGAGATCAGTTGAACTGTTCAGGACACATATAGACTACTATTTTATTTGACCTTTTTTAACTAGGCAAGTCAGCTAAGAACAAATTCTTATTTACAATGATAGCCTACCCCGGCCAAACCCAGACGACGCTGGGTCAATTGTGCGCGCGCCCTAGGGGATTCCCAATCACGGCCAGATGTGATACAGCCTGGATTCAAACCAGGGACTGTAGTGATATAGCCTCTTGCACTGAGATGCAGTGTCTTAGACCAGGTACTGTAGTGATATAGCCTCTAGCACTGAGATGCAGGGTCTTAGACCGCTGAACCAGGTACTGTAGTGATATAGCCTCTAGCACTGAGATGCAGGGTCTTAGACCGCTGAACCAGGTACTGTAGTGATATAGCCTCTAGCACTGAGATGCAGTGCTTTAGACCGCCAAACCAGGTACTGTAGTGATATAGCCTCTTGCACTGAGATGCAGTGCTTTAGACCGCCAAACCAGGTACTGTAGTGATATAGCCTCTTGCACTGAGATGCAGTGCTTTAGACCGCTGAACCAGGTACTGTAGTGATATAGCCTCTAGCACTGAGATGCAGTGTCTTAGACCAGGTACTGTAGTGATATAGCCTCTAGCACTGAGATGCAGTGTCTTAGACCGCTGCGCCACTCGAGAATCTAGTACTATACTATAGATGAGATAAGTCGGGCACACAAATCGTTTCCCAGACGATATCGTGCACACGCAGGTGCACATGCCGACAAAGGAGTTCACTCCTGCTGCAGCCTATCCAATATAAAGCGTTGCGGAGCTGCTTCACAGCCCAGAGGTCCTGTCGTGTTACTGTTTGTCCTGGGTGTGAGACGGGAACAGGTGTCTTCAGTGAGGTGATAAGATTAAACCTAAACTAGATAGAGTGAAGGAGCTACGTGTTCGACTGGTGCTCTTACTGGTTAAGGTGGGGGGTAACTTTCCATGTGAGTCTCAGGGATGACACAGCATATCTGCTACGTGTTTGACTGGTGCTCTTACTGGTTAAGGGGGGTAACTTTCCATGTGAGTCTCAGGGATGACACAGCATATCTGCTACGTGTTTGACTGGTGCTCTTACTGGTTATAACTTCGTTATGGGGAAGGGGGGTAACTTTCCATGTGAGTCTCAGGGATGACACAGCATATCTGCTACGTGTTTGACTGGTGCTCTTACTGGTTAAGGGGGGGGGGGGTAAATTTCCATGTGAGTCTCAGGGATGACACAGCATATCTGTATCTAAAAAAATAAAAATAAAAAAATAAAAAATATGCCATTTAGCAGACGCTTTTATCCAAAGCGACTTACAGTCATGTGTGCATACATTCTACGTATGGGTGGTCCCGGGGATCGAACCCACTACCCTGGCGTTACAAGCGCCATGCTCTACCAACTGAGCTCTACCAAATGGCACCTGTGACCCTATTCCATACATAGTGGTTTTTTACTTGTATTTTTTTAACTTCAGTTTATTTTAGTATAGAAATGTACTTTCTTAAAACTTAAAAAAAAAAAATCTTAAAACTGCATTGTTGGTTAAGAGCTTGTAACTAAGCATTTGACTGTAATTACATTACATTCACAATTAATATATATATAAATACAAATATCTATTTTCTGGTCAAAAGTAGTGCATAATCAAATCAAATCTAATTTTATTTTTCACATGCGCCGAATAGAACAGGTGTATAACATTTTTTCTTTTTTTTTCTTTTATTTCACCTTTATTTAACCAGGTAGGCTAGTTGAGAACAAGTTCTCATTTACAACTGCGACCTGGCCAAGATAAAGCATAGCAGTGTGAACAGACAACACAGAGTTACACATGGAGTAAACAATTAACAAGTCAATAACACAGTAGAGAAAAAAAGGGGAGTCTATATACAATGTGTGCAAAAGGCATGAGGAGGTAGGCGAATAATTACAATATTGCAGATTAACAATGGAGTGATAAATGATCAGATGATAATGTACAGGTAGAGATATTGGTGTGCAAAAGAGCAGAAAAGTAAATAAATAATAACTGTGGGGATGAGGTAGGTGAAAATGGGTGGGCTATTTACCAATAGATTATGTACAGCTGCAGCGATCGGTTAGCTGCTCAGATAGCTGATGTTTGAAGTTGGTGAGGGAGATAAAAGTCTCCAACTTCAGCGATTTTTGCAATTCGTTCCAGTCACAGGCAGCAGAGTACTGGAACGAAAAGCGGCCGAATGAGGTGTTGGCTTTAGGGATGATCAATGAGATACACCTGCTGGAGCGCGTGCTACGGATGGGTGTTGCCATCGTGACCAGTGAGCTGAGATAAGGCGGAGCTTTGCCTAGCATGGCCTTGTAGATGACCTGGAGCCAGTGGGTCTGGCGACGAATATGTAGCGAGGGCCAGCCGACTAGAGCATACAAGTCGCAGTGGTGGGTAGTATAAGGTGCTTTAGTGACAAAACGGATGGCACTGTGATAAACTGCATCCAGTTTGCTGAGAAGAGTGTTGGAAGCAATTTTGTAGATGACATCGCCGAAGTCGAGGATCGGTACCTACACAACAGGTGTGGGTATGTAGGTATGTTATACACCTGTTGTAATTCGGCGCATGTGAAAAATAAAATGTGATTTGATTTGATTTTGCACTAAAAGTTATTTTTATTATTTTATACATATTTTGAATGTAATTTATCAGGGAGTGCTCCAGCACCTCGACACCCCTGCTATGGGAATTGGACTTAAGATATGTGCCTTCAGAAAATATTCACACCCCTCAAATTTTTCCACATTTTGCACACCCAATTTTTCAGTCTTTGATTTGTTAAAAAAGTTTGAAATATCCAATAAATGTCGTTCCACTTCATGATTGTGTCCCACTTGTTGATTCTTCACAAAAAAATACAGTTTTATATCTTTATGTTTGAAGCCTGAAATGTGGCAAAAGGTCGCAAAGTTCAAGGGGGCCGAATACTTTCGCAAGGCACTGTATATGGAGGAGCAATGACAGAGCGGCATAGACTATGATACAGTAGAATAGTATAGAATACAGTATATACATATGAGATGAGTAATGCATAGACTAAGATGCAGTAGAATAGTATAGAATACAGTATCTACATATGAGATGAGTAATGCATAGACTAAGTTACAGTAGAATAGTATAGAATACAGTATCTACATATGAGATGAGTAATGCATAGACTATGATACAGTAGAATAGTATAGAATACAGTATCTACATATGAGATGAGTAATGCATAGACTAAGATACAGTAGAATAGTATAGAATACAGTATCTACATATGAGATGAGTAATGCATAGACTAAGATACAGTAGAATAGTATAGAATACAGTATATACATATGAGATGAGTAATGCATAGACTAAGATACAGTAGAATAGTATAGAATACAGTATATACATATGAGATGAGTAATGTGTAACGGATGTGAAACGGCTAGCTTAGTTAGCGGTGTGCGCTAAATAGCGTTTCAATCGGTTACGCCACTTGCTCTGAGACCTTGAAGTAGTAGTTCCCCTTGCTCTGCAAGGGCCGCGGCTTTTGTGGAGCGATGGGTAACGATGCTTCGAGGGTGACTGTTGTCGATGTGTGCAGAGGGTCCCTGGTTCGCGCCCGGGTATGGACGAGGGGACGGACGTAAAGTTATACTGTTACAAATGCATAGACTAAGATACAGTAGAATAGAATACAGTATATACATATGAGATGAGTAATACATAGACTATGATACAGTAGTATAGAATACAGTATATACATATGAGATGAGTAATACATAGACTAAGATACAGTAGAATAGTATAGAATACAGTATATACATATGAGATGAGTAATGCATAGACTGATACAGTAGAATAGTATAGAATACAGTATATACATATGAGATGAGTAATGCATAGACTAAGATACAGTAGAATAGTATAGAATACAGTATCTACATATGAGATGAGTAATGCATAGACTAAGATACAGTAGAATAGTATAGAATACAGTATATACATATGAGATGAGTAATGCATAGACTGATACAGTAGAATAGTATAGAATACAGTATATACATATGAGATGAGTAATGCATAGACTAAGATACAGTAGAATAGTATAGAATACAGTATCTACATATGAGATGAGTAATGCATAGACTAAGATACAGTAGAATAGAATACAGTCTATACATATGAGATGAGTAATGCATAGACTATGATACAGTAGAATAGTATAGAATACAGTATACACATATGAGATGAGTAATGCATAGACTAAGATACAGTAGAATAGAATACAGTCTATACATATGAGATGAGTAATGCTTTATAAATGTGACCAGTGTTCCACGTATTAAAGTGGCCAGTGATTTCAAGTCTGTATGTAGGCAGCAGCCTCTCTCTGTGTTAGTGGTGGCTGTTTAACAGTCTGATGGGCCTTGAGATAGAAGCTGTTTTTCAGTCTCTCGGTCCCAGCTTTGATGCACCTGTACTGACCTCACATCTGACTGACAGTACACAGAGGGTACTGATATCCCAGAGAAACTACATTTCCGGAAAACAAAGCCGAATGACTTCCGGAATGTGACACACACAGGAAGAAGCCAACTCGGCTAGTTGTCAAATTAGCAAAAGCTGACTAGCCAGCTAATGTATTGGTGGGAGACCAGTGTCAGTGGTTTTCTGAATAGAGAGCAAATTTGGGTTTTATCATGGTGTTTCCACTGTAGAAAACACTTTAAACGACACCCGAGGGGATTTCACCCCACACTTTCCTCTTGTTCGAGCGCATAAACAAGGTAAGGTCAGCTAGCTACCCTGCTAATTGTAGCCAGTATCCTCTACTCACTTTTTGAGCTGACATAGTTAGCGAAGTGGTGTCCAGTTATACTTATATTTCCTTTACTTATTTTGCCTGGAATCGTAGCTAAATAGGTCGCTACGTCAACTAGCTAACTCTCTTGTTTTTGACAACCAGTCAAGTCTATCTAACAGGGGGGAAGGAATTGGCTAATAATGCATCTTGTTTAGCTGAATGTCAACCAAACAACAGAGATGTCAGTTTGCTAGCAGTGTTAGCTAGTTTGATAACAGAGCACCTTACTAGGGCTGCTGATGAGGTTGTTTTGGCATTGAACTTTAAATCTCTGGTTTCGTCCTCAACGACGACAGTTGCTACTGCCACCAGGGGCAGAGTGGAGAGCTTTCAGAAGTTTGTTTGCCTGTCTAGCTATCATTCCCTCTCCATCCACTTGTTTATTTATATTTTTTATTTTACCTTTATTTTACTAGGCAAGTCAGTTAAGAACAAATTCTTATTTTCAATGACGGCCTGGGAACAGTGGGTTAACTGGTCTAGGAACAGTGGGTTAACTGCCTGTTCAGTGGCAGAACGACAGATTTGTACCTTGTCAGCTCGGGGGTTTGAACTCACAACCTTTTGGTTACTAGTCCAACGCTCTAACCACTAGGCTACGCTGCCACCCTATTCCCTTTATAGTGCACTACCGTTGACCAGAACCCTATGGCAAATGACCCCCTATTCCCTACATAGTGCACTACTTTATAAAGGTATTAGGGTGCCATTTGGGATGAACACTCATATCCAAACCCATAGAGCACAGGTCAAAGTAGTGAATTATAAAGGTATTAGGGTGCCATTTGGGATGAAGGGATGAACACTTATATCCAGGACCAAGGACAGTTCACCTGACAATTCATTAACCAGCTGACTAACCATTTTAAAAGGACCAAGGACAATTCACCTGGCAATTCATTAACCAGCTGACTAACCATTTTAAAAGGACCAAGGACAATTCACCTGACAATTCATTAACCAGCTGACTAACTATTTTAAAAGGACCATGGACAATTCACCTGGCAATTCATTAACCAGCTGACTAACCATTTTAAAAGTTGTGTATAAATATATAATGTTAATGTTATAGAACATTGATTGGTGGGTTGTAGGAGTTAATAACTGTATCTCTCCTGGCATTGGTCGTTTTCTAGGTGTGAATGACCGACGTGGTGTCCCCCACTGCGCTCAGCGAAGTCCAGCTCCGCCTCCTCTGCCACGATGACATAGGCAGCGTCAAGCTGCTGTGCGGTGATTGGTTCCCCATTGAGTGAGTACTGCGCCACACAGCCAATAGCAACACAGGATCGTATCGTGTTCACTAGAGAGAGAGAGCTGAGTGAAACTGTAGTGGTACTTTAACTTGTCTAATAAGAACAGATTTTCACTTTCTGTTTCAAAATGCTTTGCTTTGTTGAGCCCCACTGAACACAACCCAGGGCACCTGTCCTCTGTCACCTGTCCTCACCTGTCCCCTGTCACCTTAATACAGCTGCAGTCTACATCACCTGTCCTCACCTGTCCCCTGTCACCTTAATGCAGCTGAAGTCTACATGACCTGTCCTCACCTGTCCCCTGTCACCTTAAAACAGCTGAAGTCTACATCACCTGTTCTAACCTGTCCCCTGTCACCTTAATACAGCTGCAGTCTACATCACCTGTTCTCACCTGTCCCCTGTCACCTTAAAACAGCTGAATTCTAAATGACCTGTCCTCACCTGTCCCCTGTCACCTTAATGCAGCTGAAGTCTACTCATTCTATTTACCACCTGTACCTTAAGGCATATTAGGCCTATAAGCCATTTAGCGAACGCTTTTATCCCAAGTGACTTAGACATGCATTTTCCATATGAGTGACCACAGCAGGAATCTAACCTCTGAGCCTCACCTGTCCCCCAACAGGTACCCAGACTCATGGTATAATGACATCACATCCAACAAGAAGTTCTTCTCCCTCGCCGCCATCTTCAAGGGAGGCATCGTGGGAATGATCGTAGCTGAGATCAAGGGCCGGACCAAAGTACACAGAGAGGTACGGGTGCTGGGGTAGAGATGGTCCTGACTGACAGTACACAGAGAGGTACGGGTGCTGGGGTAGAGATGGTCCTGACTGACAGTACACAGAGAGGTACGGGTGCTGGGGTAGAGGTGGTCCTGACTGACAGTACACAGAGAGGTACGGGTGCTGGGGTAGAGATGGTCCTGACTGACAGTACACAGAGAGGTACGGGTGCTGGGGTAGAGATGGTCCTGACTGACAGTACACAGAGAGGTACGGGTGCTGGGGTAGAGATGGTCCTGACTGACAGTACACAGAGAGGTACGGGTGCTGGGGTAGAGATGGTCCTGACTGACAGTACACAGAGAGGAGACGGGTGCTGGGGTAGAGATGGTCCTGACTGACAGTACACAGAGAGGTACGGGTGCTGGGGTAGAGATGGTCCTGACTGACAGTACACAGAGAGGTACGGGTGCTGGGGTAGAGATGGTCCTGACTGACAGTACACAGAGAGGTACGGGTGCTGGGGTAGAGATGGTCCTGACTGACAGTACACAGAGAGGTACGGGTGCTGGGGTAGAGATGGTCCTGACTGACAGTACACAGAGAGGTACGGGTGCTGGGGTAGAGATGGTCCTGACTGACAGTACACAGAGAGGTACGGGTGCTGGGGTAGAGATGGTCCTGACTGACTGACAGTACACAGAGAGGTACGGGTGCTGGGGTAGAGGTGGTCCTGACTGACTGACTGACAGTACACAGAGAGGTACTGGTGCTGGGGTAGAGATGGTCCTGACTGACTGACAGTACACAGAGAGAGGCACGGGTGCTGGGGTAGAGATGGTCCTGACTGACTGACAGTACACAGAGAGGTACGGGTGCTGGGGTAGAGATGGTCCTGACTGACTGACAGTACACAGAGAGGCACGGGTGCTGGGGTAGAGATGGTCCTGACTGACTGACAGTACACAGAGAGGTATGGGTGCTGGGGTAGAGATGGTCCTGACTGACTGACTGACAGTACACAGAGAGGTACGGGTGCTGGGGTAGAGATGGTCCTGACTGACTGACAGTACACAGAGAGGTATGGGTGCTGGGGTAGAGATGGTCCTGACTGACTGACAGTACACAGAGAGGTACGGGTGCTGGGGTAGAGATGGTCCTGACTGACTGACAGTACACAGAGAGGTACTGGTGCTGGGGTAGAGATGGTCCTGACTGACTGACAGTACACAGAGAGGTACGGGTGCTGGGGTAGAGATGGTCCTGACTGACTGACAGTACACAGAGAGGTATGGGTGCTGGGGTAGAGATGGTCTGTGAATGTAGTCCATATTGAACATGTTGGAAGAGATGTCTGTTATAGACTGTGAATGTACCCCATATTGAACATGTTCTCAGGAGAGATGTCTGTTATAGACTGTGAATGTAGTCCATATTGAACATGTTGGAAGAGATGTCTGTTATAGACTGTGAATGTACCCCATATTGAACATGTTGGAAGAGATGTCCATTATAGTCTGTGAATGTAGTCCATATTGAACATATTGTTGGAAGCTGAATGTATTGACAGACAGTAGTTAGTGGGGTCATATTAAAGTCAGGGTTGGGGTCACATTAAAGTCAGGGTTGGGGTCACATTAAAGTCAGGGTTGGGGTCACATTAAAGTCAGGGTTGGGGTCACATTAAAGTCAGGGTTGGGGTCACATTAAAGTCAGGGTTGGGGTCATATTAAAGTCAGGGTTGCGGTCATATTAAAGTCAGGGTTGGGGTCATATTAAAGTCAGGGTTGGGGTCATATTAAAGTCAGGGTTGGGGTCATATTAAAGTCAGGGTTGGGGTCATATTAAAGTCAGGGTTGGGGTCATATTAAAGTCAGGGTTGGGGTCATATTAAAGTCAGGGTTGGGGTCATATTAAAGTCAGGGTTGGGGTCAATCCCTTTTAAATGTCAGTTCACTCAGGAGGAACACATCCATTCCAATAGTTTTCTATGAGGATCATTTGGAATCTGAAGTTTTACTATTACTATCTGTAATGTAAATGGGTTTGATCATAGTCGTTGTGTTACTATCTGTAATGTAAATGGGTTTGAGCCCAACACTGATCATAGTAGTTGTGTTACTATCTGTAATGTAAATGGGTTTGAGCCCAACACTAATCATAGTAGTTGTATTACTATCTGTAATGTAAATGGGTTTGATCATAGTAGTTGTATTACTATCTGTAATGTAAATGGGTTTGAGCCCAACACTGATAATAGTAGTTGTATTACTATCTGTAATGTAAATGGGTTTGAGCCCAACACTGATCATAGTATTTGTGTTACTATCTGTAATGTAAATGGGTTTGATCATAGTAGTTGTGTTACTATCTGTAATGTAAATGGGTTTGATCATAGTAGTTGTGTTACTATCTGTAATGTAAATGGGTTTGAGCCCAACACTGATCATAGTAGTTGTATTACTATCTGTAATGTAAATGGGTTTGAGCCCAACACTAATCATAGTAGTTGTATTACTATCTGTAATGTAAATGGGTTTGATCATAGTAGTTGTATTACTATCTGTAATGTAAATGGGTTTGATTATAGTAGTTGTATTACTATCTGTAATGTAAATGGGTTTGATCATAGTAGTTGTATTACTATCTGTAATGTAAATGGGTTTGAGCCCAACACTGATAATAGTAGTTGTATTACTATCTGTAATGTAAATGGGTTTGATCATAGTAGTTGTATTACTATCTGTAATGTAAATGGGTTTGAGCCCAACACTGATAATAGTAGTTGTATTACTATCTGTAATGTAAATGGGTTTGATCATAGTAGTTGTATTACTATCTGTAATGTAAATGGGTTTGAGCCCAACACTGATAATAGTAGTTGTATTACTATCTGTAATGTAAATGGGTTTGAGCCCAACACTAATCATAGTAGTTGTGTTACTATCTGTAATGTAAATGGGTTTGATCATAGTAGTTGTATTACTATCTGTAATGTAAATGGGTTTGATTATAGTAGTTGTATTACTATCTGTAATGTAAATGGGTTTGAGCCCAACACTAATCATAGTAGTTGTATTACTATCTGTAATGTAAATGGGTTTGATCATAGTAGTTGTATTACTATCTGTAATGTAAATGGGTTTGATTATAGTAGTTGTATTACTATCTGTAATGTAAATGGGTTTGAGCCCAACACTGATAATAGTAGTTGTATTACTATCTGTAATGTAAATGGGTTTGATTATAGTAGTTGTATTACTATCTGTAATGTAAATGGGTTTGAGCCCAACACTGATAATAGTAGTTGTATTACTATCTGTAATGTAAATGGGTTTGATCATAGTAGTTGTATTACTATCTGTAATGTAAATGGGTTTGAGCCCAACACTGATAATAGTAGTTGTATTACTATCTGTAATGTAAATGGGTTTGAGCCCAACACTAATCATAGTAGTTGTATTACTATCTGTAATGTAAATGGGTTTGATCATAGTAGTTGTATTACTATCTGTAATGTAAATGGGTTTGATTATAGTAGTTGTATTACTATCTGTAATGTAAATGGGTTTGAGCCCAACACTGATAATAGTAGTTGTATTACTATCTGTAATGTAAATGGGTTTGATCATAGTAGTTGTATTACTATCTGTAATGTAAATGGGTTTGAGCCCAACACTGATAATAGTAGTTGTATTACTATCTGTAATGTAAATGGGTTTGAGCCCAACACTAATCATAGTAGTTGTATTACTATCTGTAATGTAAATGGGTTTGATCATAGTAGTTGTATTACTATCTGTAATGTAAATGGGTTTGAGCCCAACACTAATCATAGTAGTTCTGTTTCCAGTAGTGCTGTTAGTTCCACATCCCTGTCACTCACATTCCTTAGGAACATTCTGAAATGGAACACACTGACATTCTACATTCTGTTTATAGTCTCCTACTAATTAGACCTGAAGCAGCTGTAGGGGGTGGAGGGGAAGGGGGGGTGGAGGAGGTGGAGGAGGAGGGGAGAGGAGAGAAGGAGGGTGGGGACGAGAGGTGGGGGTGGAGGGGAAGGGGACGAGGGGAGAGGATGGTGGAGGGGAGAGGAGGAGGGTGGGGGTGAGGGGAGAGGAGGAGGAGTGGAGGTGGAGAGGAGGAGGGGGTGGGGATGGAAGGGTGGAGGAGAAAAGGAGGGTGATAATGGAGGAGGGGGCATGAGGTGGAGGGGTGTGGGGGATGGAGGGGTATTGAAGAGTAATGGAGAGAGGTGTAGGGGGTTGTGTTGCTCGGTATACATCTGCAGGATGGAGACATCCTAGCCTCTAGATGTCCTGGTGTTAGTCCAGTGTTTATAAGTATTAATAGCTGTGTATAACCTCTCCTCTCTGCAGGATGGAGACATCCTAGCCTCTAGATGTCCTGGTGTTAGTCCAGTGTTTATAAGTACTAATAGCTGTGTATAACCTCTCCTCTCTGCAGGATGGAGACATCCTAGCCTCTAGATGTCCTGGTGTTAGTCCAGTGTTTATAAGTATTAATAGCTGTGTATAACCTCTCCTCTCTGCAGGATGGAGACATCCTAGCCTCTAGATGTCCTGGTGTTAGTCCAGTGTTTATAAGTATTAATAGCTGTGTATAACCTCTCCTCTCTGCAGGATGGAGACATCCTAGCCTCTAGATGTCCTGGTGTTAGTCCAGTGTTTATAAGTATTAATAGCTGTGTATAACCTCTCCTCTCTGCAGGATGGAGACATCCTAGCCTCTAGATGTCCTGGTGTTAGTCCAGTGTTTATAAGTACTAATAGCTGTGTATAACCTCTCCTCTCTGCAGGATGGAGACATCCTAGCCTCTAGATGTCCTGGTGTTAGTCCAGTGTTTATAAGTACTAATAGCTGTGTATAACCTCTCCTCTCTGCAGGATGGAGACATCCTAGCCTCTAGATGTCCTGGTGTTAGTCCAGTGTTTATAAGTATTAATAGCTGTGTATAACCTCTCCTCTCTGCAGGATGGAGACATCCTAGCCTCTAGATGTCCTGGTGTTAGTCCAGTGTTTATAAGTATTAATAGCTGTGTATAACCTCTCCTCTCTGCAGGATGGAGACATCCTAGCCTCTAGATGTCCTGGTGTTAGTCCAGTGTTTATAAGTACTAATAGCTGTGTATAACCTCTCTCTCTGCAGGATGGAGACATCCTAGCCTCTAGATGTCCTGGTGTTAGTCCAGTGTTTATAAGTACTAATAGCTGTGTATAACCTCTCCTCTCTGCAGGATGGAGACATCCTAGCCTCTAGATGTCCTGGTGTTAGTCCAGTGTTTATAAGTACTAATAGCTGTGTATAACCTCTCCTCTCTGCAGGATGGAGACATCCTGGCCTCTAGATTTCCCGTGGACACCCAGGTGGCTTACATCCTGAGTCTGGGGGTGGTGAAGGAGTTCAGGAAACATGGAATAGGTAGGTAGACTGCCACATGGAATAGGTAGGTAGACTGCCACATGGAATAGGTAGGTAGACTGCCACATGGAATAGGTAGGTAGACTGCCACATGGAATAGGTAGGTAGACTGCCACATGGAAATAGGTAGGTAGACTGCCACATGGAATAGGTAGGTAGACTGCCACATGGAATAGGTAGGTAGACTGCCACATGGAATAGGTAGGTAGACTGCCACATGGAATAGGTAGGTAGACTGCCACATGGAATAGGTAGGTAGACTGCCACATGGAATAGGTAGGTAGACTGCCACATGGAATAGGTAGGTAGACTGCCACATGGAATAGGTAGGTACACTGCCACATGGAATAGGTAGGTACACTGCCACATGGAATAGGTAGGTAGACTGCCACATGGAATAGGTAGGTAGACTGCCACATGGAATAGGTAGGTAGACTGCCACATGGAATAGGTAGGTAGACTGCCACATGGAATAGGTAGGTAGACTGCCACATGGAATAGGTAGGTAGACTGCCACACTGGCGAGTCACGAGTCATTGAGGTAGTCAAATTCCACATGACCGTGTAGTCACGGTAATTAGGCTTCGCCGAGCTCGTATGCTGCTGATGGGGCAGCAGGGTAGCCTAGTGGTTAGAGCGTTGGACTAGTAACCCGGAAGGTTGCAAGTTCAAATCCCCGAGCTGACAAGGTACAAATGTGTCGTTCTGCCCCTAAACAAGGCAGTTAACCCACTGTTCCTAGGTCGTCATTGAAAATAAGAATTTGTTCTTAACTGACTTGCCTAGTTCAATAAAAAGTAAAATAATTCGTAGCCTACCAAACTTTCTAACTGCCTGGTACTTCAGCACTCTATTGTCCCTCTAATCACTCTGACATCAATGCAAATGTATTAGAAAAATCTAATCCAACACTTCATGAGTGCCCATGAGCGCATCATTTCTATAGGCTTTGCAATTGTGGAAGAAAAAAAGTGATGGCCTCTAATAAAAAGAGGAGGATCCCATCAGCTTTCTATAGGCTAGTGCTTTTGCTGTTCGTTAGGCCTACTCATCTAGTTGGCTGATAAAGTGAATGTGGAGAGTTTTTCCAATATCTTCAATATGCACCTCGGAATTGGATAAGGACGCTCGCAGGTGCATCTCCGATGTGTCTGTCTTCACTTGTAGCCTGTGAGAAAGACCTTGATCTCGTGACGGAGAGCCATATGAGTGAGAGACGCTTCGGACTGCGCAGCATACTCAGGGAGAAGGTCACAACGCAGCACTCCGGGCCCCAAAAGGCACAGATATATTTTCTTAGGGTGCGTTATGGCCGCAAAGGGGGATGCAGCCGTGAAATACGAGGCATTATCAAGTTCTTGTCAATTTGTGAATGAGAGACTATTGGAGTGTGTACAGCCTGCGCAAACAAACTGAGCAGAGCTCAATGTCTTTTAAAGCAAACAAACTGAGTAGAGCTCAATGTCTTTTAAAGCAAACAAACTGAGCAGAGCTCAATGCATTTTAAAGCAAACAAACTTAGCAGAGCTCAATGCCTTTTAAAGTAAACAAACTTAGCAGAGCTCAATGCCTTTTAAAGCAAACAAACTTAGCAGAGCTCAATGCCTTTTAAGCAAACAAACTGAGCAGAGCTCAATGTCTTTTAAGCAAACAAACTGAGTAGAGCTCAATGCCTTTTAAGCAAACAAACTTAGCAGAGCTCAATGCCTTTTAAGCAAACAAACTTAGCAGAGCTCAATGCCTTTTAAGCAAACAAACTGAGTAGAGCTCAATGCCTTTTAAGCAAACAAACTGAGTAGAGCTCAATGCCTTTTAAGCAAAAAAAAACTGAGCAGAGCTCAATGCCTTTAAGCAAACAAACTGAGTAGAGCTCAATGCCTTTTAAGCAAACAAACTTAGCAGAGCTCAATGCCTTTTAAGCAAACAAACTTAGCAGAGCTCAATGCCTTTTAAGCAAACAAACTTAGCAGAGCTCAATGCCTTTTAAGCAAACAAACTGAGTAGAGCTCAATGCCTTTTAAGCAAACAAACTGAGTAGAGCTCAATGCCTTTTAAGCAAACAAACTTAGCAGAGCTCAATGCCTTTTAAGCAAAAACTGAGCAGAGCTCAATGCCTTTTAAGCAAACAAACTGAGTAGAGCTCAATGCCTTTTAAGCAAACAAACTGAGTAGAGCTCAATGCCTTTTAAGCAAACAAACTGAGTAGAGCTCAATGCCTTTTAAGCAAACAAACTGAGTAGAGCTCAATGCCTTTAAGCAAACAAACTTAGCAGAGCTCAATGCCTTTTAAGCAAACAAACTGAGTAGAGCTCAATGCCTTTTAAGCAAACAAACTGAGCAGAGCTCAATGCCTTTTAAGCAAACAAACTTAGCAGAGCTCAATGCCTTTTAAAGCAAACATTTTTCAAATCATCATTAGACTCATCACTTCCTTCAAATCATCATTAGACTCATCACTTCCTTCAAATCATCATTAGACTCATCACTTCCTTCAAATCATCATTAGACTCATCACTTCCTTCAAATCATCATTAGACTCATCACTTCCTTCAAATCATCATTAGACTCATCGCTTCCTTCAAATCGTTTGGAGAAAATATTTATATTTTATTCAGCTTTGTTCAATCGTATTCTTCCTATTTAAAAATAATATAAAATATTGCCAGGGAATTCTAAGCATGTCTTGTCTGCTAAGTGAACTAGTGTCGCCCACAGCCATATGGCAGAGCCAGATCAGGGCCTAATAATAACGACAACTCAGAGTACGCTATTCTGTTCTTCTGAAATAGACCACATTCTCTTAATATCATGCTCCTTTAGACCTGTCTAAAATAAATTGTTAATTTATTGTGAAGGTGTAGGCTATATTACATGGATTTATTTGACTTTTTTTTAAATGGCTTGTAGGCTGTGTGTGGGAGCCAGGAGATGCTAAATGTGTTGATGTTATTTAACCTGTCACTCACTGTGAGACCCACAGTTATTTGACTTGGCTTGTAGGCTGTGTCACCGGCAGTTATTTGACTTGGCTTGTAGGCTGTTATTTGCATGACAATTATCGGCTGACAATTTTTGTGACTGCCACAACCCTAGGTACACTCACAGTCTCTCACTCAGTCACTCAGTCACTCACTCAGTCACTCAGTCACTCAGTCAGTCAGTCACTCAGTCAGTCAGTCACTCAGTCAGTCACTCACAGTCACTCACTCTCAGTCACAGTCACTCAGTCACAGTCACTCACTCACAGTCACTCACTCAGTCACTCACAGTCACTCACTCAGTCACTCAGTCACTCACTCACATTTACATTACATTTACATTACATTTACATTACATTTAAGTCATTTAGCAGACGCTCTTATCCAGAGCGACTTACAAATTGGTGCATTCACCTTATGACATCCAGTGGAACAGTCACTTTACAATAGTGCATCTAAAACTTAAGGGGGGGGTGAGAGGGATTACTTATCCTATCCTAGGTATTCCTTAAAGAGGTGGGGTTTCAGGTGTCTCCGGAAGGTGGTGATTGACTCCGCTGTCCTGGCGTCGTGAGGGAGTTTGTTCCACCATTGGGGGGCCAGGGCAGCGAACAGTTTTGACTGGGCTGAGCGGGAGCTGTACTTCCTCAGTGGTAGGGAGGCGAGCAGGCCAGAGGTGGATGAACGCAGTGCCCTTGTTTGGGTGTAGAGCCTGGAGGTACTGAGGTGCCGTTCCCCTCAGAGCTCCGTAGGCAAGCACCATGGTCTTGTAGCGGATGCGAGCTTCAACTGGAAGCCAGTGGAGAGAACGGAGGAGCGGGGTGACGTGAGAGAACTTGGGAAGGTTGAACACCAGACGGGCTGCGGCGTTCTGGATGAGTTGAAGGGGTTTAATGGCACAGGCAGGGAGCCCAGCCAACAGCGAGTTGCAGTAATCCAGACGGGAGATGACAAGTGCCTGGATTAGGACCTGCGCCGCTTCCTGTGTGAGGCAGGGTCGTACTCTGCGGATGTTGTAGAGCATGAACCTACAGGAACGGGCCACCGCCTTGATGTTGGCTGAGAACGACAGGGTGTTGTCCAGGATCACGCCAAGGTTCTTGGCGCTCTGGGAGGAGGACACAATGGAGTTGTCAACCGTGATGGCGAGATCATGGAACGGGCAGTCCTTCCCCGGGAGGAAGAGCAGCTCCGTCTTGCCGAGGTTCAGCTTGAGGTGGTGATCCGTCATCCACACTGATATGTCTGCCAGTGACTCACAGTCACTCAGTCACTCACTCACAGTCACTCACTCACAGTCACTCACTCACTCACTCACTCACTCACTCACTCACTCACTCACTCACTCAGTCACTCACTGTCCTGCTACGCTCTTCTTCTCCCCCTCCCAGGCTCCTTGCTGCTGGACAGTCTGAAGGAACACATCTCCACCACGGCCCAGGACCACTGCAAGGCCATCTACCTCCACGTGCTGACAACCAACACCACGGCTATACACTTCTACCACAACAGGTAGGTAGGTAGAGACCTGCTATACACTTCTACCACAACAGGTAGGTAGGTAGAGACCTGCTATACACTTCTACCACAACAGGTAGGTAGAGACCTGCTATACACTTCTACCACAACAGGTAGGTAGGTAGAGACCTGCTATACACTTCTACCACAACAGGTAGGTAGGTAGAGACCTGCTATACACTTCTACCACAACAGGTAGGTAGGTAGAGACCTGCTATACACTTCTACCACAACAGGTAGGTAGAGACCTGCTCTACACTTCTACCACAACAGGTAGGTAGAGACCTGCTCTACACTTCTACCACAACAGGTAGGTAGAGACCTGCTATACACTTCTACCACAACAGGTAGGTAGGTAGAGACCTGCTCTACACTTCTACCAAAACAGGTAGGTAGGTAGAGACCTGCTCTACACTTCTACCACAACAGGTAGGTAGGTAGAGACCTGCTCTACACTTCTACCACAACAGGTAGGTAGGTAGAGACCTGCTCTACACTTCTACCACAACAGGTAGGTAGAGACCTGCTATACACTTCTACCACAACAGGTAGGTAGAGACCTGCTATACACTTCTACCACAACAGGTAGGTAGAGACCTGCTCTACACTTCTACCACAACAGGTAGGTAGGTAGAGACCTGCTCTACACTTCTACCACAACAGGTAGGTAGGTAGAGACCTGCTATACACTTCTAACACAACAGGTAGGTAGGTAGAGACCTGCTCTACACTTCTACCACAACAGGTAGGTAGAGACCTGCTATACACTTCTACCACAACAGGTAGGTAGAGAGACCTGCTATACACTTCTACCACAACAGGTAGGTAGAGACCTGCTATACACTTCTACCACAACAGGTAGGTAGGTAGAGACCTGCTATACACTTCTACCACAACAGGTAGGTAGAGACCTGCTCTACACTTCTACCACAACAGGTAGGTAGAGACCTGCTATACACTTCTACCACAACAGGTAGGTAGGTAGAGACCTGCTCTACACTTCTACCACAACAGGTAGGTAGGTAGAGACCTGCTCTACACTTCTACCACAACAGGTAGGTAGGTAGAGACCTGCTATACACTTCTACCACAACAGGTAGGTAGAGACCTGCTATACACTTCTACCACAACAGGTAGGTAGGTAGAGACCTGCTATACACTTCTACCACAACAGGTAGGTAGAGACCTGCTATACACTTCTACCACAACAGGTAGGTAGAGACCTGCTCTACACTTCTACCACAACAGGTAGGTAGAGACCTGCTATACACTTCTACCACAACAGGTAGGTAGGTAGAGACCTGCTCTACACTTCTACCACAACAGGTAGGTAGGTAGAGACCTGCTCTACACTTCTACCAAAACAGGTAGGTAGGTAGAGACCTGCTCTACACTTCTACCACAACAGGTAGGTAGGTAGAGACCTGCTCTACACTTCTACCACAACAGGTAGGTAGGTAGAGACCTGCTCTACACTTCTACCACAACAGGTAGGTAGGTAGAGACCTGCTCTACACTTCTACCACAACAGGTAGGTAGGTAGAGACCTGCTCTACACTTCTACCACAACAGGTAGGTAGGTAGAGACCTGCTATACACTTCTACCACAACAGGTAGGTAGGTAGAGACCTGCTATACACTTCTACCACAACAGGTAGGTAGGTGGAGACCTGCTATACACTTCTACCACAACAGGTAGGTAGGTAGAGACCTGCTATACACTTCTACCACAACAGGTAGGTAGGTAGAGACCTGCTATACACTTCTACCACAACAGGTAGGTAGGTAGAGACCTGCTCTACACTTCTACCACAACAGGTAGGTAGGTAGAGACCTGCTCTACACTTCTACCACAACAGGTAGGTAGGTAGAGACCTGCTCTACACTTCTACCACAACAGGTAGAGACCTGCTCTACACTTCTACCACAACAGGTAGGTAGGTAGAGACCTGCTATACACTTCTACCACAACAGGTAGGTAGGTAGAGACCTGCTATACACTTCTACCACAACAGGTAGGTAGAGACCTGCTCTACACTTCTACCACAACAGGTAGGTAGAGACGTGCTCTACACTTCTACCACAACAGGTAGGTAGGTAGAGACCTGCTCTACACTTCTACCACAACAGGTAGGTAGAGACCTGCTCTACACTTCTACCACAACAGGTAGGTAGGTAGAGACCTGCTATACACTTCTACCACAACAGGTAGGTAGGTAGAGACCTGCTATACACTTCTACCACAACAGGTAGGTAGGTAGAGACCTGCTATACACTTCTACCACAACAGGTAGGTAGAGACCTGCTATACACTTCTACCACAACAGGTAGGTAGGTAGAGACCTGCTATACACTTCTACCACAACAGGTAGGTAGGTAGAGACCTGCTCTACACTTCTACCACAACAGGTAGGTAGGTAGAGACCTGCTATACACTTCTACCACAACAGGTAGGTAGAGACCTGCTATACACTTCTACCACAACAGGTAGGTAGGTAGAGACCTGCTCTACACTTCTACCACAACAGGTAGGTAGGTAGGTAGAGACCTGCTCTACACTTCTACCACAACAGGTAGGTAGGTAGGTAGGTAGGTAGAGACCTGCTATACACTTCTACCACAACAGGTAGGTAGGTAGAGACCTGCTATACACTTCTACCACAACAGGTAGGTAGGTAGAGACCTGCTATACACTTCTACCACAACAGGTAGGTAGAGACCTGCTCTACACTTCTACCACAACAGGTAGGTAGAGACCTGCTCTACACTTCTACCACAACAGGTAGGTAGGTAGAGACCTGCTCTACACTTCTACCACAACAGGTAGGTAGGTAGAGACCCGCTATACACTTCTACCACAACAGGTAGGCAGGTACAGTTGAAGTCAGAAGTTTACATACACTTAGCTTGGAGTCATTAAAACTAGTTTTTCAACCACTCCACAAATGTCTTGTTAACAAACCATAGTTTTGGCAAGTCGGTTAGGACATCTACTTTGTGCATGACACAAGTCATTTTTCCGACAAGAGTTTACAGACAGATTATTTCACTTATAATTAATTCTATTACAATTCCAGTGGGTCAGAGGTTCACATACAGTTGAAGAGAAGTACATGAAACAATAATACTAATAATATATACTATATCCACAGTTGAAGTCGGGAAGTTTACATACACCTTTAGCCAAATACATTTAAACTCCGTTTTTCACAATTCCTGACATTTAATCCTAGTAAAAATTCCGTCTCAGGTCAGTTAGGATCACCGCTTTATTTTAAGAATGTGAAATGTCAGAATAATAGTAGAAAGAATTATTTATTTCAGCTTTTATTTCTTTCATCACATTCCCAGTGGGTCAGAAGTTTACAGACACTCAATTAGTATTTGGTAGCATTGCCTTTAAATTGTTTAACTTGGGTCAAATGTTTCGGGTAGCCTTCCACAAGCTTCCCACAATAAGTTGAGTGAATTTTGGCCCATTCCTCCTGACAGAGCTGGTGTAACTGAGTCAGGTTTGTAGGCCTCGTTGCTCTCACACACTTTTTCAGTTCTGCCCACAAATGTTCTATAGGATTGAGGTCAGGGCTTTGCTGGCCACTCCCAATACCTTGACTTTGTTGTCCTTAAGCCATTTTTCCACAACTTTGGAAGTATGCTTAGGGTCAATCTCCATTTGAAGACCCTAGATATAGCTACTGGGTGTATATATCTGTTTTTAGATATAGCTACTGGGAGAATGTGTATTTTTAGATATAGCTACTGGGTGACTGTGTGTCTTTAGATATAGCTACTGGGTGTATATGTGTTTGTAGATATAGCTACTGGGTGAATGTGTGTCTTTAGATATAGCTACTGGGTGAATGTGTATTTTTAGATATAGCTACTGGGTGAATATGTGTTTTTAGATATAGCTACTGGGTGAATGTGTATTTTTAGATATAGCTACTGGGTGAATGTGTGTCTTTAGATATAGCTACTGGGTGTATATGTGTTTGTAGATATAGCTACTGGGTGAATGTGTATTTTTAGATATAGCTACTGGGTGAATGTGTGTCTTTAGATATAGCTACTGGGTGAATGTGTATTTTTAGATATAGCTACTGGGTGAATGTGTATTTTTAGATATAGCTACTGGGTGAATGTGTATTTTTAGATATAGCTACTGGGTGAATGTGTGTCTTTAGATATAGCTACTGGGTGTATATGTGTTTGTAGATATAGCTACTGGGTGAATGTGTATTTTTAGATATAGCTACTGGGTGAATGTGTGTCTTTAGATATAGCTACTGGGTGAATGTGTGTCTTTAGATATAGCTACTGGGTGTATATGTGTTTGTAGATATAGCTACTGGGTGAATGTGTATTTTTAGATATAGCTACTGGGTGAATATGTGTTTGTAGATATAGCTACTGGGTGAATGTGTATTTTTAGATATAGCTACTGGGTGAATGTGTGTCTTTAGATATAGCTACTGGGTGAATGTGTATTTTTAGATATAGCTACTGGGTGAATGTGTGTCTTTAGATATAGCTACTGGGTGTATATGTGTTTGTAGATATAGCTACTGGGTGAATGTGTATTTTTAGATATAGCTACTGGGTGAATGTGTGTCTTTAGATATAGCTACTGGGTGTATATGTGTTTGTAGATATAGCTACTGGGTGAATGTGTATTTTTAGATATAGCTACTGGGTGAATGTGTATTTTTAGATATAGCTACTGGGTGAATGTGTATTTTTAGATATAGCTACTGGGTGAATATGTGTTTTTAGATATAGCTACTGGGTGAATGTGTATTTTTAGATATAGCTACTGGTTGTATATGTGTTTGTAGATATACAGTGGGGCAAAAAAGTATTTAGCCAGCCAACAATTGTGCAAGTTCTCCCACTTAAAAAGATGAGAGAGGCCTGTAATTTTCATCATAGGTACACTTCAACTATGACAGACAAAATTTGATTTTTTTTTCTCCAGAAAATCACATTGTAGGATTTTTAATGAATTTATTTGCAAATTATGGTGGAAAATAAGTATTTGGTCACCTACAAACAAGCAAGATTTCTGGCTCTCACAGACCTGTAACTTCTTCTTTAAGAGGCTCCTCTGTCCTCCACTCGTTACCTGTATTAATGGCAACTGTTTGAACTTGTTATCAGTATAAAAGACACCTGTCCACAACCTCAAACAGTCACACTTCAAACTCCACTATGGCCAAGACCAAAGAGTTGTCAAAGGAAACCAGAAACAAATTGTAGACCTGCACCAGGCTGGGAAGACTGAATCTACAATAGGTAAGCAGCTTGGTTTGAAGAAATCAACTGTGGGAGCAATTATTAGGAAATGGAAGACATACAAGACCACTGATAATCTCCCTCGATCTGGGGCTCCACACAAGACCTCACCCCTTGGGGTCAAAATGATCAGCAAAAATGCAGAGAGCTGGGACTAAAGTAACAAAGCCTACCATCAGTACCACACTACGCCGCCAGGGACTCAAATCCTGCAGTGCCAGACGTGTCCCCCTGCTTAAGCCAGTACATGTCCAGGCCCATCTGAAGTTTGCTAGAGAGCATTTGGATGATCCAGAAGAAGATTGGGAGAATGTCATATGGTCAGATGAAACCAAAATATAACTTTTTGGTAAAAACTCAACTCGTCGTGTTTGGAGGACAAAGAATGCTGAGTTGCATTCAAAGAACACCAAGCATGGGGGTGGGAAACATCATGCTTTGGGGCTGTTTTTCTGCAAAGGGACCAGGACGACTGATCTGTGTAAAGGAAAGAATGAATGGGGCCATGTATCGTGAGATTTTGAGTGAAAACCTCCTTCCATCAGCAAGGGCATTGAAGATGAAACGTGGCTGGGTCTTTCAGCATGACAATAATCCCAAACACACCGCCCGGGCAACGAAGGAGTGGCTTCGTAAGAAGCTTTTCAAGGTCCTGGAGTGGCCTAGCCAGTCTCCAGATCTCAACCCCATAGAAAATATTTGGAGGGAGTTGAAAGTCCGTGTTGCCCAGCAACAGCCCCCAAACATCACTGCTCTAGAGGAGATCTGCATGGAGGAATGGGCCAAAATACCAGCAACAGTGTGTGAAAACCTTCTGAAGACTTACAGAAAACGTTTGACCTCTGTCATTGCCAACAAAGGGTATATAACAAAGTATTGAGATAAACTTGTGTTATTGACCAAATACTTATTTTCCACCATAATTTGCAAATAAATTCATTAAAAATCCTACAATGTGATTTTCTGGATTTTTTTTTCTCGTTTTGTCTGTCATAGTTGAAGTCTACCTATGATGAAAATTACAGGCCTCTCATCTTTATAAGTGGGAGAACTTGCACAATTGGTGGCTGACGAAATACTTTTTTACCCCACTGTAGCTACTGGTTGTATGTGTTTTAAAATGATGATCTAAAAGACATGAATCCCAACAGAGACTTCACGCAGCATCACTACCTACCTTACTACTACTCCATACGAGGGTGCTGAAGGATGGGTTCACCTACGTACTGTACATCAACGGAGGGCATCCGCCCTGGACGCTCTTATATCCTTTACTACTGGGGGGGGGGGGCATCTGCCCTGGACACTCTTATATCCTTTACTACTGGGGGGCATCTGCCCTGGACACTCTTATATCCTTTACTACTGGGGGTGGGGGGAATCCGCCCTGGACACTCTTATATCCTTTACTACTGGGGGGGGGGGCATCTGCCCTGGACACTCTTATATGATTGTTGGTTTGGGGGGTACGGGGGGATTGGTGGGGGGGGACAAGTGTGTGTGATGTTGATGATTGTTGGTTTGGGGGGTACAGGGGGGGATTGGTGGGGGGGACAAGTGTGTGTGATGTTGATGATTGTTGGTTTGGGGGGTACGGGGGGTACAGGGGGGGGGGGACAAGTGTGTGTGATGTTGATGATTGTTGGTTTGGGGGGTACAGGGGGGGGGTAGGAGTCTGAGTGTGTGTGATGTTGGTGATTGTTGGTTTGGGGGGGTACAGGGGGGTAGGAGTCTGAGTGTGTGTGATGTTGATGATTGTTGGTTTGGGGGGTACAGGGGGGGGGGTAGGAGTCTGAGTGTGTGTGATGTTGATGATTGTTGGTTTGGGGGGGTACAGGGGGGGGTGTAGGAGTCTGAGTGTGTGTGATGTTGATGATTGTTGGTTTGGGGGGGGTACAGGGGGGGGTGTAGGAGTCTGAGTGTGTGTGATGTTGATGATTGTTGGTTTGGGGGGTACAGGGGGGGTAGGAGTCTGAGTGTGTGTGATGTTGATGATTGTTGGTTTGGGGGTACAGGGGGGGGGAGTAGGAGTGTGTCCATGTGAAGCTCCTGATCTAACTTGTGTCATAGCAAGGGGTTGTGGGGACCTTTCGCAGTCAATATTTCTTTGTTTTTATTTGTCATTTATATTTTTATTTCACTTTTTAAATGTGGCGTAGGTTGTGTCGATCAGTGGTAAAATCATCCAGATGTAATGCCTATTTAGAAATGGAAGATGACATCACGTGAAGACTGTGCACGGGTATGTGCACTTCCCCTAGGCACAATTCTGGAATTCAAGCAGGAAGTGGAGATTTGAGTTGGAATTCAAGCAGGAAGTGGAGATTTGAGTTGGAATTCAAGCAGGAAGTGGAGATTTGAATTGGAATTCAAGCAGGAAGTGGAGATTTGAGTTGGAATTCAAGCAGGAAGTGGAGATTTGAATTGGAATTCAAGCAGGAAGTGGAGAATTGAATTGGAATTCAAGCAGGAAGTGGAGAATTGAGTTGGAATTCAAGCAGGAAGTGAATTGAATTGGAATTCAAGCAGGAAGTGGAGATTTGAGTTGGAATTCAAGCAGGAAGTGGAGATTTGAATTGGAATTCAAGCAGGAAGTGGAGAATTGAATTGGAATTCAAGCAGGAAGTGGAGATTTGAATTGGAATTCAAGCAGGAAGTGGAGAATTGAATTGGAATTCAAGCAGGAAGTGGAGAATTGAATTGGAATTCAAGCAGGAAGTGGAGAATTGAATTGGAATTCAAGCAGGAAGTGGAGAATTGAATTGGAATTGCAGCTCTCTTTAAAAGTCTAATTATAAAAGAAAATCATTCTTGGAATTGGAATTGAATTTGAATTGAATTTGAATTGAACAAGAGTCATTCTTGGCTGTGTTTTCTAGTGACAGGGACATGGTTGTTGCATTCAGTTCTTGTCCATTCTGCAGCCTTCACACAGTCAGTGCCTAATGGAATATATTATCCTTAAAATGTAACCCGTTATATCAATACATTACATATCATAAAATCAACGGTTATTTGTCACGTGCGCCGAATACAACCGGTGTAGACCTTACTGTGAAATGCTTACTGACAGGCCCTAACCAACCGGTGTTGACCTTACAGTGAAATGCTTACTGACTGGCCCTAACCAACCGGTGTAGACCTTACTGTGAAATACTTACTGACAGGCCCTAACCAACCGGTGTAGACCTTACTGTGAAATACTTACTGACAGGCCCTAACCAACCGGTGTAGACCTTACTGTGAAATACTTACTGACAGGCCCTAACCAACCGGTGTAGACCTTACTGTGAAATACTTACTGACAGGCCCTAACCAACCGGTGTTGACCTCACTGTGAAATGCTTACTGACTGGCCCTAACCAACCGGTGTTGACCTCACTGTGAAATGCTTACTGACTGGCCCTAACCAACCGATGTTGACCTTACTGTGAAATGCTTACTGACTGGCCCTAACCAACCGATGTTGACCTTACTGTGAAATGCTTACTTACAGGCCCTAACCAGCCGACAGTGCAATTTTTAAGTAAATAATAGATATATAGTTGCCTCAGTCTGGTGTTGACATGTAGTTGACTCAGTCTGGTGTTGACATGTAGTTGTCTCAGTCTGGTGTTGACATGTAGTTGTCTCAGTCTGGTGTTGACATGTAGTTGTCTCAGTCTGGTGTTGACATGTAGTTGACTCAGTCTGGTGTTGACATGTAGTTGTCTCAGTCTGGTGTTGACATGTAGTTGTCTCAGTCTGGTGTTGACATGTAGTTGTCTCAGTCTGGTGTTGACATGTAGTTGTCTCAGTCTGGTGTTGACATGTAGTTGACTCAGTCTGGTGTTGACATGTAGTTGACTCAGTCTGGTGTTGACATGTAGTTGCCTCAGTCTGGTGTTGACATGTAGTTGTCTCAGTCTGGTGTTGACATGTAGTTGCCTCAGTCTGGTGTTGACATGTAGTTGCGTCAGTCTGGTGTTGACATGTAGTTGTCTCAGTCTGGTGTTGACATGTAGTTGTCTCAGTCTGGTGTTGACATGTAGTTGTTTGTGTAATTGATCCCAACCTTGCTACATAAGTCCTATAGTCCTTGACGGTCCTCTTGCACTGACTACATCC
>NW_025746223.1:17500-25000 GCF_021184085.1 Oncorhynchus gorbuscha | reverse complement strand
CTCTCCCTCTCTCACCTTCTTTTCTCTCTCCCTCTCTCCCTCTCTCTCCCTCTCTCTCCCTTTCTCACCTTCTTTTCTCTCTCCCTCTCTCTCCCTCTCACCTTCTTTTCTCTCCCCATGTCTGTTTTTCTTCATGGTTTTCCCCTGTGTTCTTCAGAACCCTCTGACCTCATCTGACCCACCACCACTCGGAACCCTGGAAAGACTGAGGGCTGAGACCCCCCAAACACCAACCAAGACGCCCAGCCACTAAGCCCAGACCCTACAAACCAAGCCACCCAGTCCACTAAACCAAGCCACCCAGCCCACCAAACCAAGCCACCCAGCCCACCAAACCAAGCCGCCCAAGCCACCCACCACACCAAGCCACCAGCCCACCAAACCAAGCTACCCAGCCCACCAAACCAAGCCGCCCAAGCCACCCACCACACCAAGCCACCCAGCCCACCAAACCAAGCCGCCCAAGCCACCCACCACACCAAGCCGCCCAGCCCACCAAACCAAGCCTCCCAGCAAGCTACACACCAAGCGTCTCGTCTCTCCCTAGCTGTCCTATCCTGTCCTACAGCTCATATAGAGACAATGTATTATAACTGTACATTACATATATCCTCTAATATATAAATACATATATACTGTATATATATATATACCCTGTCAGTAGCTGCCCTCCACTCTACTGTCTGAGCCAGTGGTGTAGTGGAGGGTCAACACATGCAGACGCTGTTCACCTTTTCTTTACTATCGGGGGAAAATACATTGAAATATAGGGATTGAATGCTACCTTTTTCACTGGAATGGTGTGGACTGGGGTTACGATTCAGTAGGATTGGGATCAACTCTGGTTTCAACTGGACTGGGGTTACGATTCAGTAGGATTGGGTTCAACTCTGGTTTCAACTGGACTGGGTTACGATTCAGTAGGATTGGGATCAACTCTGGTTTCAACTGGACTGGGTTACGATTCAGTAGGATTGGGATCAACTCTGGGTTCAACTGGACTGGGGTTACGATTCAGTATGATTGGGATCAACTCTGTGTTCAACTGGACTGGGTTACGATTCAGTAGGATTGGGTTCAACTCTGGGTTCAACTGGACTGGGGTTACGATTCAGTAGGATTGGGATCGACTCTGTGTTCAACTGGACTGGGTTACGATTCAGTAGGATTGGGATCAACTCTGTGTTCAACTGGACTGGGTTACGATTCAGTAGGATTGGGATCGACTCTGGGTTCAACTGGACTGGGTTACGATTCAGTAGGATTGGGATCAACTCTGGTTTCAACTGGACTGGGTTACGATTCAGTAGGATTGGGATCGACTCTGGGTTCAACTGGACTGGGTTACGATTCAGTAGGATTGGGATCAACTCTGGGTTCAACTGGACTGGGTTACGATTCAGTAGGATTGGGATCAACTCTGGGGTCAACTGGACTGGGTTACGATTCAGTAGGATTGGGATCAACTCTGGTTTCAACTGGACTGGGTTACGATTCAGTAGGATTGGGATCAACTCTGGTTTCAACTGGACTGGGTTACGATTCAGTAGGATTGGGATCAACTCTGGGGTCAACTGGACTGGGTTACGATTCAGTAGGATTGGGATCAACTCTGGTTTCAACTGGACCGGGGTTACGATTCAGTAGGATTGGGATCAACTCTGGGGTCAACTGGACTGGGGTTACGATTCAGTAGGATTGGGATCAACTCTGGTTTCAACTGGACTGGGTTACGATTCAGTAGGATTGGGATCGACTCTGTGTTCAACTGGACTGGGTTACGATTCAGTAGGATTGGGATCAACTCTGGTTTCACTGGACCGGGGTTACGATTCAGTAGGATTGGGATCAACTCTGGGTTCAACTGGACTGGTTTACGATTCAGTAGGATTGGGATCAACTCTGGTTTCAACTGGACCGGGGTTACGATTCAGTAGGATTGGGTTCAACTCTGGTTTCAACTGGACTGGGTTACGATTCAGTAGGATTGGGATCAACTCTGGTTTCAACTGGACTGGGTTACGATTCAGTAGGATTGGGATCGACTCTGGGTTCAACTGGACTGGGTTACGATTCAGTAGGATTGGGTTCAACTCTGGGTTCAACTGGACCCAGGTGAGATTCAGTAGGATTGGGATCGACTTTGGGTTCAACTGGACCGGGGTTACGATTCAGTTGGATTGGGTTCAACTCTGGGTTCAACTGGACCCCGGTTAGATTCAGTAGCATTGGGTTCAACTCTGGGTTCAACTGGACCCAGGTGAGATTCAGTAGGATTGGGATCAACTCTGGGTTCAACTGGACTGGGTTACGATTCAGTAGGATTGGGTTCAACTCTGGGTTCAACTGGACCGGGGTGAGATTCAGTAGGATTGGGTTCAACTCTGGGTTCAACTGGACCGGGGTGAGATTCAGTAAGATTGGGATCAACTCTGGGTTCAACTGGACTGAGTTACGATTCAGTAAGATTGGGATCAACTCTGGTTTCAACTGGACTGGGTTACAATTCAGTAAGATTGGGATCAACTCTGGTTTCAACTGGACCGGGGTTATGATTCAGTAGGATTGGGTTCAACTCTGGTTTCAACTGGACCGGGGTTACGATTCAGTATGATTGGGATCAACTCTGGTGTCAACTGGACTGGGTTACGATTCAGTAGGATTGGGTTCAACTCTGGTTTCAACTGGACCGGGGTTACGATTCAGTATGATTGGGATCAACTCTGGTGTCAACTGGACTGGGTTACGATTCAGTAGGATTGGGATCAACTCTGGTGTCAACTGGACTGGGTTACGATTCAGTAGGATTGGGATCAACTCTGGTTTCAACTGGACTGGGTTACAATTCAGTAAGATTGGGATCAACTCTGGTTTCAACTGGACCGGGGTTATGATTCAGTAGGATTGGGTTCAACTCTGGTTTCAACTGGACCGGGGTTACGATTCAGTATGATTGGGATCAACTCTGGTGTCAACTGGACTGGGTTACGATTCAGTAGGATTGGGTTCAACTCTGGTTTCAACTGGACCGGGGTTACGATTCAGTATGATTGGGATCAACTCTGGTGTCAACTGGACTGGGTTACGATTCAGTAGGATTGGGATCAACTCTGGTGTCAACTGGACTGGGTTACGATTCAGTAGGATTGGGATCAACTCTGGTGTCAACTGGACTGGGTTACGATTCAGTAGGATTGGGATCAACTCTGGTTTCAACTGGACTGGGTTACAATTCAGTAAGATTGGGATCAACTCTGGTTTCAACTGGACCGGGGTTACGATTCAGTAGGATTGGGTTCAACTCTGGTTTCAACTGGACCGGGGTTACGATTCAGTATGATTGGGATCAACTCTGGTGTCAACTGGACTGGGTTACGATTCAGTAGGATTGGGTTCAACTCTGGTTTCAACTGGACCGGGGTTACGATTCAGTATGATTGGGATCAACTCTGGTGTCAACTGGACTGGGTTACGATTCAGTAGGATTGGGATCAACTCTGGTGTCAACTGGACTGGGTTACGATTCAGTAGGATTGGGATCAACTCTGGTTTCAACTGGACCGGGGTGAGATTCAGTAAGATTGGGATCAACTCTGGTTTCAACTGGACCGGGGTGAGATTTAGTAGGCTTGGGGTCAACTCTGGTTTCAACTGGACCGGGGTGAGATTTAGTAGGCTTGGGGTCAACTCTGTTTTCAGTTCAGAAATGCTACTTGTCAATAGTCAGAATCTAAATAGAAAAATAATTTGTTATTTCAATACAATCATTGAAATCCTGAATCCTGAGTTGAGGTCAGCTCTCACATGTCCACACAGATCTTCCAGTGACATCAACATTATGATCTACACAGAAGTCTACTTGTAAGTGTGCACAGAGATCTCAAGGACTAGGATTCCTCCCAGACTAACTTTCGGTTCACTTTGGGTCCGATTCAGACTTGAGACAAGTAGACTTACAGTAAATTGTTTGTTTTTGTTTTACTGAAGTCCACGTTTAGTAAAACTCAAGTCACTGAATTGTGACCTTCCTGACCTAATTTTGACCTGAAATGGGTTTTGATCCGAAACCCTGCTGACTGTCTGTCCCCCTTCAGGGCTGTCTGTCATTCTGCTGCTCACGTAGACAACCAGACAGTCTGGTTTTAATCCAGATGTTTAACATAGCTGACATTAGATTTGTATGTCTGCCTGTTTGTATTAAGAGATTAAACAATATAACATGGTAGCAGTTGCTCTCTCTGTGAGATTCCCCCAATAACCCAAATATATATGTGTGTCTAGTCAAATGTAATGCACTATATAGGGAATAGGGTGCTATTTGGGACTCAGCCGAGGTGTAGTTAAGACCGTTTCTAGATAATGTTTTAAAGAGGAGCAGTGTGTGTTCAGGGTTACAGAAGTCCTCTATCTTTCCCAACACTCCCAAAGTTTTCCAGAAATCCCGGTTGGACGATTCCTGGAATGGCGATCGGATAAGCAGGAAATATGGGAATCGTCCAACTAGGATTTGTTAAATACCATGGAACTTTGTGAAGGTTTACAGAGTTTTTTTTGTTGCTAAATACCATGGAACTTTGAGGAAGTTAACTGCGTTTTTGCAACGCTACTAGGTGTCTAGATAACATCTTTAAACAGGAGGGTGTATTGAGATAATGCTGTAGTGTTGATGGCACCAGTTAACTGACCAGTCTGATTTTAGGAATAAACAACTCACTCCGGACACAGATCCATTTAACTAACCAGTCTAATTTTAGGAATAAACAACTCACTCCGGACACAGATCCATTTAACTAACCAGTCTGATTTTAGGAATAAACAACTCACTCCGGACACAGATCCATTTAACTAACCAGTCTAATTTTAGAAGAAACAACGCACTCTGGACACAGATCCAGTTAACTGACCAGTCTAATTTTAGAAGAAACAACGCACTCTGGACACAGATCCAGTTAACTGACCAGTCTAATTTTAGAAGAAACAATGCACTCTGGACACAGATCCAGTTAACTGACCAGTCTGATTTTAGAAGAAACAACGCACTCTGGACACAGATCCAGTTAACTGACCAGTCTAATTTTAGAAGAAACAACGCACTCTGGACACAGATCCATTTAACTGACCAGTCTAATTTTAGAAGAAACAACGCACTCTGGACACAGATCCAGTTAACTGACCAGTCTAATTTTGCACAATGTTTTTTTTTTTTGCGCTATGAAAATAGGAACAGTTAGTCAGGATCTGGGAACCTTCCCCTGTTGATGTTGATGAAATGGAAACAGAGTGGGTCCCGTAGAAACTGTCTGAATCCCAAATGGCACCCAGTTCAGGGTCTGGGAACCTTCCCCTGTTGATGTTGATGAAATGGAAACCGAGTGGGTCCCGTAGAAACTGTCTGAATCCCAAACGGCACCCAGTTCCCGAATTAGTCCACTACTTTTGACCACAAACCAATGTAGAGCTCTGGTCAACAGGTAATGCGCTTAAACAGGGAATAGGGTGTCATTTGGGATTGAGACACTATTGTTCAACTGAAAATATAATTTGATCAGGAAGTGTTTTTTAAATGTTATTTTATTGTGTCCGACAGCCTTTATCCAAAACGGGGATGTGCACGCAGGTCACGTTTGTGTCTTAAGAGTCAGTGTGAGTTTGTCCCAAATGGCACCCTATTCCCTATGTAGTGCACTACTACAGTAACCACAGAGGGTTTAGCCAATCAGGGTTCTGGTTAAAAGTAGTGCACTACTACAGTAACCACAGAGGGTTTAGCCAATCAGAGCTCTGGTTAAAAGTAGTGCACTACTACAGTAACCACAGAGGGTTTAGCCAATCAGGGCTCTGGTTAAAAGTAGTGCACTACTACAGTAACCACAGAGGGTTTAGCCAATCAGGGCTCTGGTTAAAAGTAGTGCACTACTACAGTAACCACAGAGGGTTTAGCCAATCAGGGCTCTGGTTAAAAGTAGTGCACTACTACAGTAACCACAGAGGGTTTAGCCAATCAGGGTTCTGGTTAAAAGTAGTGCACTATATAGGGAATAGGGCTCCATTTGGTGAGTAGTTCATCTGGTTGTAGGTAGTGCACTACATAGGGAATAGGGCTCCATTTGGTGAGTAGTTCATCTGGTTGTAGGTAGTGCACTACATAGGGAATAGTGCTCCATTTGGTGAGTAGTTCATCTGGTTGTAGGTAGTGTAAATACAAAATATATAATGTCCTTTTTTCCCCACAGCAGAAGAATGGATGTTTAAAAAAAAACTTGCATCTTGAGCTGCTTTTCTATTTAATATATATTTAAAATGTTGTGCTTGTGTCTTTCTGTTGATTTGTTGTCTTCTATGTGGACAGGGACAGGAAAGAGACCTTTTTATTTGGTTTGTTAAATACGTCTTTTCACAACGTTGTCTTGCCTTCAGTTTTTTTTTCAATACGTTTTGGTTTTTTTTCTCTTCAATAAGGGACAACCTTGTATCGTTATAGCTGATTTGACTAGATCCCTTTCTCCGTTGTGAATGAGAAACCACTTCTTCGAGTTCACCTGCAGCCTTGATTCCAATACTCCTTTTAAACAGAGCAACGTGTAACAGTTCAGATGGGGACGACTAGACACGATGACGCAGCCTTGATTCCAATACTCCTTTTATACAGAGCAACGTGTAACAGTTCAGATGGGGACGACTAGACACGATGACGCAGCCTTGATTCCAATACTCCTTTTATACAGAGCAACGTGTAACAGTTCAGATGGGGACGACTAGACACGATGACGCAGCCTTGATTCCAATACTCCTTTTATACAGAGCAACGTGTAACAGTTCAGATGGGGACGACTAGACACGATGACGCAGCCTTGATTCCAATACTCCTTTTATACAGAGCAACGTGTAACAGTATTCATTCTGTTTGATTCCTAATGAATACGACCCTGTTCTGTGGTGTATTCATTCTGTTTGATTCCTAATGAATCACCTGTTCTGTGGTGTATTCATTCTGTTTGATTCCTAATGAATCACCTGTTCTGTGGTGTATTCATTCTGTTTGATTCCTAATGAATCACCTGTTCTGTGGTGTATTCATTCTGTTTGATTCCTAATGAATCACCTGTTCTGTGGTGTATTCATTCTGTTTGATTCCTAATGAATCACCTGTTCTGTGGTGTATTCATTCTGTTTGATTCCTAATGAATCACCTGTTCTGTGGTGTATTCATTCTGTTTGATTCCTAATGAATCACCTGTTCTGTGGTGTATTCATTCTGTTTGATTCCTAATGAATCACCTGTTCTGTGGTGTATTCATTCTGTTTGATTCCTAATGAATACGACCCTGTCCCGTGGTATATTCATTTGTGCACACTAGGAAACCGTAGCAAAGTGTTATTGCAACAGAAAATGCTTTGTAATGAAATCGAGTGTTTCATTCTGGATAAGTTCAGGTAGTCCTTCACTGTTTGGTGCCTAATGAATATGACCATGTCCTGTTTCCTGTTTCCTGTATCTGG
>NW_025746223.1:0-12500 GCF_021184085.1 Oncorhynchus gorbuscha | reverse complement strand
TGTTTTGTTTGTTAGGGCATGTTAGTGTTTTGTTTGTTAGTGTTTTGTTTGTTAGGGCATGTTAGTGTTTTGTTTGTTAGGGCACGTTAGTGTTTTGTTTGTTAGGGCATGTTAGTGTTTTGTTTGTTAGGGCATGTTAGTGTTTTGTTTGTTAGGGCATGTTAGTGTTGTGTTTGTTAGGGCATGTTAGTGTTTTGTTTGTTAGGGCATGTTAGTGTTTTGTTTGTTAGGGCATGTTAGTGTTTTGTTTGTTAGTGTTTTGTTTGTTAGTGTTTTGTTTGTTAGGGCACGTTAGTGTTTTGTTTGTTAGGGCATGTTAGTGTTTTGTTTGTTAGGGCATGTTAGTGTTTTGTTTGTTAGGGCATGTTAGTGTTTTGTTTGTTAGGGCATGTTAGTGTTTTGTTTGTTAGGGCATGTTAGTGTTTTGTTTGTTAGGGCATGTTAGTGTTTTGTTTGTTAGGGCATGTTAGTGTTTTGTTTGTTAGGGCATGTTAGTGTTTTGTTTGTTAGTGTTTTGTTTGTTAGGGCACGTTAGTGTTTTGTTTGTTAGGGCATGTTAGTGTTTTGTTTGTTAGGGCATGTTAGTGTTTTGTTTGTTAGTGTTTTGTTTGTTAGGGCACGTTAGTGTTTGTTTGTTAGGGCATGTTAGTGTTTTGTTTGTTAGTGTTTTGTTTGTTAGGGCACGTTAGTGTTTTGTTTGTTAGGGCATGTTAGTGTTTTGTTTGTTAGTGTTTTGTTTGTTAGGGCACGTTAGTGTTTTGTTTGTTAGGGCATGTTAGTGTTTTGTTTGTTAGTGTTTTGTTTGTTAGGGCACGTTAGTGTTTTGTTTGTTAGGGCACGTTAGTGTTTTGTTTGTTAGGGCATGTTAGTGTTTTGTTTGTTAGTGTTTTGTTTGTTAGGGCACGTTAGTGTTTTGTTTGTTAGGGCACGTTAGTGTTTTGTTTGTTAGGGCATGTTAGTGTTTTGTTTGTTAGGGCATGTTAGTGTTTTGTTTGTTAGTGTTTTGTTTGTTAGGGCATGTTAGTGTTTTGTTTGTTAGGGCATGTTAGTGTTTTGTTTGTTAGTGTTTTGTTTGTTAGGGCATGTTAGGGTTTTGTTTGTTAGTGTTTTGTTTGTTAGTGTTTTGTTTGTTAGGGCACGTTAGTGTTTTGTTTGTTAGGGCATGTTAGTGTTTTGTTTGTTAGGGCATGTTAGTGTTTTGTTTGTTAGTGTTTTGTTTGTTAGGGCATGTTAGTGTTTTGTTTGTTAGGGCATGTTAGTGTTTTGTTTGTTAGGGCAGGTTAGTGTTTTGTTTGTTAGGGCACGTTAGTGTTTTGTTTTAGGGCATGTTAGGGTTTTGTTTGTTAGTGTTTTGTTTGTTAGTGTTTTGTTTGTTAGGGCATGTTAGTGTTTTGTTTGTTAGGGCATGTTAGGGTTTTGTTTGTTAGGGCATGTTAGTGTTTTGTTTGTTAGTGTTTTGTTTGTTAGGGCATGTTAGTGTTTTGTTTGTTAGGGCATGTTAGTGTTTTGTTTGTTAGTGTTTTGTTTGTTAGGGCATGTTAGTGTTTTGTTTGTTAGTGTTTTGTTTGTTAGGGCATGTTAGTGTTTTGTTTGTTAGTGTTTTGTTTGTTAGGGCATGTTAGTGTTTTGTTTGTTAGTGTTTTGTTTGTTAGGGCACGTTAGTGTTTTGTTTGTTAGTGTTTTGTTTGTTAGGGCATGTTAGTGTTTTGTTTGTTAGTGTTTTGTTTGTTAGGGCATGTTAGTGTTTTGTTTGTTAGTGTTTTGTTTGTTAGGGCATGTTAGTGTTTTGTTTGTTAGGGCATGTTAGTGTTTTGTTTGTTAGGGCATGTTAGTGTTTTGTTTGTTAGGACATGTTAGTGTTTTGTTTGTTAGGGCATGTTAGTGTTTTGTTTGTTAGTGTTTTGTTTGTTAGGGCATGTTAGTGTTTTGTTTGTTAGTGTTTTGTTTGTTAGGGCATGTTAGTGTTTTGTTTGTTAGGGCATGTTAGTGTTTTGTTTGTTAGGGCACGTTGGAGTGTTTTGTACAGACATCATGCTTACAAACAAATTCTAGAGTTCACAAACCATATTAATATTAGATTGCCTTTTTTTAAATAAATAATGTCTTGTTACATTTAACGATGTTATGAAGGTAATTTCCTTAGTAGTTGATGTCAGAGGTCAGTATGTGGGGGAAGTGGGTGTTCAGGATGATAGATGAGTTTCCCCTCTAGTAATTACCAGGACCCCCAACCCCCCAATTGTATGAGGGAAATCACCACTTCCCCAAACGGAAGCAAACGGGATGGAACAGGGAGTGACTTCTGTGAATTTGTCCAATAAAAACTCATTGTCGTTGCAAGACATTTTTACTACGGTGTGCACAAATGAATATATCACAGGTTAGTCCCTCCCCGTTGTGGCCTGTTGGCCTCCGTTTGGTTCCTAGTGAATACCACCCACTTGTAGTCCACAGTCTATTCCTCTAATGGTGTTTCTAGTGTTATAGTCCACAGGGTAACAGTCTAACAGTTACCCTAATGGAAGGTTAAAGCTGGGTTGTTTGACCTGGGTAGGACGTCATTGTAAATAAGAATTTGTTCTTAACTGACTTGCCTAGTTAAATAAAGGTACAATTTAAAAAATCCAGACGTTGTAAAAGTCTGGCATGTGTCTGTAATGTAGTGAGGCAGGAACTCGACCAATGGCCTGGTAATCTGTTCCTAGATCTACTCATGTTGCGTAAGGTAAAGGTTTGACTTTTGCACTTGGAGACAATTGTTTTTGTAATCCTAACGTGCCGCATGGAGAGCTGGATCGATCAATATCGAGTGCTACTGAAATCGTGTATCTCCGTTGTGGAGGTTTAGATTCAGATCTCTTCGGGTAATGAGGAGCCTATTCCACGATGACGTCATCGTTAGATGGGTCCCGCCCATCGGGACTCGCACTGAAACGAACAGAGAAACAAACCCAGCTTCACTGCTGTCGTGTACTTCACATGTCCTGTCTATTTTCCCGAATAAACTATTTGGTTGCGAGAAAAGGTTACGAATTGATTGATTCCCATCTCAGACTGCAGGGGGTCCGTTTGTATCCATTTCCTGCTGCTCGACCTCAAAAGGAAAGTGTTTTTGTTTCCTCCGCGGAAAAGTTCGGAAAAGGTGAGTGGTGACGCGCAAACATGATTGATTCATTAACGCCATTCATATAATGCGTACAGCATTTATAAACAGTTACGCTGTTAGCCTACATTATTGACACAGTCGAATGAAAATCAGTGCAGTCGCTCGATACAATCAAAATAACTATAGTTGGCTATTTTACTACTATATGTTTTATAATTAAGTCTAAATCATACCCATTAATGATTAACTGATGGGGATTCAAAACGAAGTGAAGCATATTTTTATTTATTTAAATATTTGTAGTTGGAAGTTAGGGCGGGAGTGGGTTGCGTGGGGGCGGGTAGTTTAGGGGGAAGGGGGTTTGTGTGCGTGTTAAGAGTCAAAGACTGGTGTAAATCCCAGTTTTCTTCTGTTCAGTGTTGTCAGTATGAATGGTTCTAGAAGGCTAGTGTTCAGTTGTCAATATGAGTGGTTCTAGAAGGCTAGTGTTCTGTTGTCAGTATGAATGGTTCTAGAACGCTAGTGTTCTGTTGTCAGTATGAATGGTTCTAGAAGGCTAGTGTTCTGTTGTCAGTATGAATGGTTCTAGAAGGCTAGTGTTCTGTTGTAAGTATGAATGGTTCTAGAAGGCTAGTGTTCTGTTGTCAGTATGAATGGTTCTAGAAGGCTAGTGTTCTGTTGTAAGTATGAATGGTTCTAGAAGGCTACTGTTCTGTTGTCAATATGAGTGGTTCTAGAAGGCTAGTGTTCTGTTGTCAGTATGAATGGTTCTAGAAGGCTAGTGTTCTGTTGTCAGTATGAATGGTTCTAGAAGGCTAGTGTTCTGTTGTCAGTATGAATGGTTCTAGAAGGCTAGTGTTCTGTTGTAAGTATGAATGGTTCTAGAAGGCTAGTGTTCTGTTGTCAATATGAGTGGTTCTAGAAGGCTAGTGTTCTGTTGTCAATATGAGTGGTTCTAGAAGGCTAGTGTTCTGTTGTCAATATGAATGGTTCTAGAAGGCTACGGTTCTGTTGTCAATATGAGTGGTTCTAGAAGGCTACGGTTCTGTTGTCAATATGAGTGGTTCTAGAAGGCAAGTGTTGTCAATATGAATGGTTCTAGAAGGCAAGTGTTCTGTTGTCAATATGAGTGGTTCTAGAAGGCAAGTGTTGTCAATATGAATGGTTCTAGAAGGCTAGTGTTCTGTTGTCAATATGAGTGGTTCTAGAAGGCAAGTGTTCTGTTGTCAATATGAGTGGTTCTAGAAGGCAAGTGTTGTCAATATGAATGGTTCTAGAAGGCAAGTGTTCTGTTGTCAATATGAGTGGTTCTAGAAGGCAAGTGTTGTCAATATGAATGGTTCTAGAAGGCAAGTGTTCTGTTGTCAATATGAGTGGTTCTAGAAGGCAAGTGTTGTCAATATGAATGGTTCTAGAAGGCTAGTGTTCTGTTGTCAATATGAGTGGTTCTAGTTTTCTGTGCTAATGGTCCCTAGTGGGCAATAAAACGAAAGTAGGAGGACAGAGAGGGATGATATTAGGAGGAGAGACAGAGGGATGATATTAGGGGAGAGACAGAGGGATGATATTAGGGGGAGAGACAGAGAGGGGATATTAGGAGGAGAGACAGAGGGATGATATTAGGGGAGAGACAGAGAGGGGATATTAGGAGGAGAGACAGAGAGGGGATATTAGGAGGAGAGACAGAGGGATGATATTAGGGGGAGAGACAGAGAGGATGATATTAGGAGGAGAGACAGAGGGATGATATTAGGAGGAGAGACAGAGAGGGATGATATTAGGAGGAGAGACAGAGGGATGATATTAGGGGAGAGACAGAGAGGGGGATATTAGGAGGAGAGACAGAGGGATGATATTAGGGGAGAGACAGAGAGGGATGATATTAGGAGGAGAGACAGAGGGATGATATTAGGGGGAGAGACAGAGAGGGATGATATTAGGAGGAGAGACAGAGGGATGATATTAGGGGAGAGACAGAGAGGGGATATTAGGAGGAGAGACAGAGGATGATATTAGGGGAGAGACAGAGAGGGGGATATTAGGAGGAGAGACAGAGGGGGATATTAGGAGGAGAGACAGAGGGATGATATTAGGGGGAGAGACAGAGAGGGATGATATTAGGAGGAGAGACAGAGGGATGATATTAGGAGGAGAGACAGAGGGATGATATTAGGAGGAGAGACAGAGAGGGATGATATTAGGAGGAGAGACAGAGAGGGATGATATTAGGAGGAGAGACGGAGAGGGATGATATTAGGAGGAGAGACAGAGAGGGATGATATTAGGAGGAGAGACAGAGAGGGATGATATTAGGAGGAGAGACGGAGAGGGATGATATTAGGAGGAGAGACAGAGAGGGGGATATTAGGAGGAGAGACAGAGGGATGATATTAGGAGGAGAGACAGAGAGGGATGATATTAGGAGGAGAGACAGAGAGGGATGATATTAGGAGGAGAGACAGAGAGGGGGATATTAGGAGGAGAGACAGAGAGGGGGATATTAGGAGGAGAGACAGAGAGGGATGATATTAGGCGGAGAGAGACAGAGGGATGATATTAGGAGGAGAGACAGAGAGGGGGATATTAGGAGGAGAGACAGAGGGATGATATTAGGAGGAGAGACAGAGAGGGGGATATTAGGAGGAGAGACAGAGGATGATATTAGGAGGAGAGACAGAGAGGGGGATATTATGAGGAGAGACAGAGGGATGATATTAGGAGGAGAGACAGAGGGATGATATTAGGAGGAGAGACAGAGGGATGATATTAGGAGGAGAGACAGAGGGATGATATTAGGAGGAGAGACAGAGGGATGATATTAGGAGGAGAGACAGAGAGGGGGATATTAGGAGGAGAGACAGAGAGGGGGATATTAGGAGGAGAGACAGAGGGGATATTAGGAGGAGAGACAGAGGGATGATATTGGAGGAGAGACAGAGGGATGATATTAGGAGGAGGAGACAGAGGGGGATGTTAGGAGGAGAGACAGAGGGGGATATTAGGAGGAGAGACAGAGGGATATTAGGAGGAGAGACAGAGAGGGGATATTAGGAGGAGAGACAGAGGGATGATATTAGGAGGGAGAGACAGAGGGATGATATTAGGAGGAGAGACAGAGGGATGATATTAGGAGGGGAGACAGAGGGATGATATTAGGAGGAGAGACAGAGAGGGGATATTAGGAGGAGAGACAGAGAGGGGATATTAGGAGGAGAGACAGAGAGGGGGATATTAGGAGGAGAGACAGAGAGGGGGATATTAGGAGGAGAGACAGAGAGAGGAGGATATTAGGAGGAGAGAGAGAGAGGGGAGGATATTAGGAGGAGAGACAGAGAGAGGGGATATTAGGAGGAGAGACAGAGGGATGATATTAGGAGGAGAGACAGAGGGATGATATTAGGAGGAGAGACAGAGAGGGGATATTAGGAGGAGAGACAGAGGGGGGGATATTAGGAGGAGAGACAGAGAGGGATGATATTAGGAGGAGAGACAGAGGGGATGATATTAGGAGGAGAGACAGAGGGGGACAGAGGAGAGACAGGAGGATATTAGGAGGAGAGACAGAGAGGGGAGGATATTAGGAGGAGAGACAGAGAGGGGAGGATATTAGGGGGAAATGCGAGACAGAGAGGGAGGATATTAGGAGGAGCGAGACAGAGAGGGAGGATATTAGGAGGGGAGAGACAGAGGGATGATATTAGGAGGAGAGACAGAGGGATGATATTAGGAGGAGAGACAGAGAGGGGATATTAGGAGGAGAGACAGAGAGGGGATATTAGGAGGAGAGAGACAGAGAGGGGGGATATTGGGAGGAGAGACAGAGAGGGATGATATTGGGAGGAGAGACAGAGAGGGATGATATTAGGAGGAGAGACAGAGAGGGGGATATTAGGAGGAGAGACAGAGAGGGGATATTAGGAGGAGAGACAGAGAGGGGAGGATATTAGGAGGAGAGAGACAGAGAGGGAGGATATTGGGGGAGCGAGACAGAGAGGGAGGATATTAGGAGGAGCGAGACAGAGAGGGAGGATATTAGGAGGAGCGAGACAGAGAGGGAGGATATTAGGAGGAGCGAGACAGAGAGGGGAGGATATTAGGAGGAGCGAGACAGAGAGGGAGGATATTTAGGAGGAGCGAGACAGAGAGGGAGGATATTAGGAGGGAGCGAGACAGAGAGGGAGGATATTAGGAGGAGCGAGACAGAGAAGGAGGATATTAGGAGGAGAGAGACAGAGGGGAGGATATTAGGAGAGGGGACCACTCCCAAGGTCTGGGAATGGGAAGTAGATGTGTCTCTACCACTCCAAGGTCTGGGAATGGGGAAGTAGATGTGTCTCTACCACTCCAAGGTCTGGGAATGGGAAGTAGATGTGTCTCTACCACTCAAGGTCTGGGAATGGGGGAAGTAGATGTGTGTGTGTGGGAAGGTCTAAGCATCATAGAAAATTGTGTTACTAGATCCGTACAGTAAATCCTCTGTGTTTCTCCGGGTAAATGTGCACAGTCCTGTGGTGTGTGCCCTAAATGGCACCTGACCCCTCCATAGTCCCCTCTGGACTGGAGCCGTATGGGCCCTGGTCAAGTAGCGTAAAACAGAGAGAATAGGCTGCTGGACACAGTCCTGGGAACCTTGCCTTTGTACAGTATTATGACTGCTCACTCTGTGTGTGTGTGTGTGTGTGTGTGTGTGTGTGTGAACTGTGTGTGTGTGTGTGTGTGTGTGTAGCATTGTGTGTGTGTGTGACCGTGTGTGTGTGTGTGTGTGTGTGTATAACACTTGCTGTATTATCATATAATTTCAGCTGTTTGTGAATGTGAATATCAGGAACAGTAATGTTTAGAAGGATCAGAGTAGAAGTTGTTTTCTTACTAAAGGTATTGAGTTACAATGTGGACAGAGAGACAGAGAGACAGACAGAGAGACATGAAGTCAGACAGACAGAGAGACATGAAGACAGACAGACAGAGAGACATGAAGTCAGACAGACAGAGAGACATGAAGTCAGACAGACAGAGAGACATGAAGACAGACAGACAGTGAGAGATACGAAGACAGACAGACAGAGACATGAAGACAGACAGACAGAGAGACATGAAGACAGACAGACAGAGAGACATGAAGACAGACAGACAGAGAGACATGAAGTCAGACAGACAGAGACAGACAGACAGACAGACAGACAGACAGACAGAGAGACATGAAGTCAGACAGACAGAGAGACATGAAGACAGACAGACAGAGAGACATGAAGACAGACAGACAGAGAGACATGAAGACAGACAGACAGAGAGACATGAAGACAGACAGACAGAGAGACATGAAGACAGACAGACAGAGAGATACAGACAGACAGAGAGATGAAGAGACAGACAGAGAGACATGAGAGACAGAGAGACATTGAAGAATAGACAGACAGAGAGACATGAAGACAGACAGAGAGACAGAAGTCAGACAGACAGAGACATGAAGTCAGACAGACAGAGAGACAGACAGAAGAGAGACATGAAGACAGACAGACAGAGAGACATGAAGACAGACAGACAGAGAGACATGAAGACAGACAGACAGAGAGACATGAAGACAGACAGACAGAGAGACATGAAGACAGACAGACAGAGAGACATGAAGACAGACAGACAGAGAGACATGAAAGACAGACAGACAGAGAGACAGCTGAAGACAGACAGACAGAGACATGAAGACAGACAGACAGACACAGAGACAGAGAGACATGAAGTCAGACAGACAGAGAGACATTAAGACAGACAGAGAGACATGAAGACAGACAGACAGACAGAAGACAGACATGAAGACATGAAGACAGACAGACAGACAGACAGAGAGACAGACAGAGAGACATCAGACAGACAGACAGAAGACAGACAGATGACATGAAGTCAGACAGAAGACAGAGAGAGAGAAGTCAGACAGACAGACAGAGACATGAAGACAGACAGACAGACAGAGACATGAAGACAGACAGACAGACAGACAGAGAGACATGAAGACAGACAGACAGAGAGACATGGCAAGACAGACAGACAGACAGAGAGACATGAAGACAGACAGACAGAGAGACATGAAGACAGACAGACAGAGTGAGACATGAAGACAGACAGACAGACATGAAGACAGACAGACAGAGACATGAAGACAGACAGACAGAGAGACATGAAGACAGACAGACAGAGAGACATGAAGACAGACAGACAGACAGAGAGACATGAAGACAGACAGACAGAGAGACATGAAGACAGACAGACAGAGAGACATGAAGTCAGACAGACAGACATGACAGACAGACAGAGAGACACAGAAGACAGACAGACAGAGAGACATGAAGACAGACAGACAGAGAGACATTTAAGACAGACAGACAGAGAGACATGAAGACAGACAGACAGAGAGACATGAAGACAGACAGACAGACAGGAGAGACATGAAGACAGACAGACAGAGAGAGACATGAAGACAGACAGACAGAGACATGAAGACAGACAGACAGACAGAGAGACATGAAGACAGACAGACAGAGAGACATGAAGACAGACAGACAGAGAGACATGAAGACAGACAGACAGAGAGACATGAAGACAGACAGACAGAGAGACATGAAGACACAGACAGACAGAGAGACATGAAGTCAGACAGACAGAGTGTTCTGTGTCTTTTCTGTGTTTCTTTAGAGAGCACCAAGTGAGTTGGCTACTTCCCTCCAGACTCGCTGTGTGTTGTTGACCAGGCACAAAAGACATACACACCTGTTACCCCTCTGTCATTGACCCAGGGCACAGGGCACATAGACATTCCTGTTACCCTTCTGTTGTTGACCAGGCACAAAGACATAGACACACCTGTTACCCTCTGTTGCTGACCAGGCACAAAGACATAGACACATTAGCTGTTACCCTTCTGCTGCTGACCAGGCACAAAGACATAGACACACCTGTTACCCTCTCTGTTGTTGACCAGGCACAAAGACACAGACACACCTGTTACCTTCTCTGTTGTTGACCAGGCACAAAGACATAGACACATTAGCCCTCACTGTTGTTGAAGAGGCACAAAGATATAGACATTAGCTGTTAGCCTCTCTGTTGCTGAACAGACACATTAGCTGTGAACCTCTCTGTTGTTGAACAGACACATTAGCTGTTAACCTCTCTGTTGTTTGAACAGACACATTAGCTGTTAGCCTCTCTGTTGTTGAACAGACACATTAGCTGTTAGCCTCTGTTGTTGAACAGACACATTAGCTGTTAACCTCTCTGTTGTTGAACAGACACATTAGCTGTTAGCCTCTCTGTTGTTGAACAGACACATGAGCTGTTAGCCTCTCTGTTGTTGAACAGACACATGAGCTGTTAGCCTCTGTTGTTGAACAGACACATTAGCTGTTAGCCTCTGTTGTTGAACAGACACATTAGCTGTTAGCCTCTCTGTTGTTGAACAGACACATGAGCTGTTAGCCTCTCTGTTGTTGAACAGACACATTAGCTGTTAGCCTCTCTGTTGTTGAACAGACACATTAGCTGTTAGCCTCTCTGTTGTTGAACAGACATTGAGCTGTTATCTCTGTTGAATAGCCTCTGTTAATAGACTCTGTTGTTGAACAGACACATTAGCTGTTAGCCTCTGTTGTTGAACAGACACATTAGCTGTTAGCCTCTCTTGTTGAACAGACACATTAGCTGTTAGCCTCTCTGTTGTTGAACAGACACATTAGCTGTTAGCCTCTCTGTTGTTGAACAGACACATTAGCTGTTAGCCTCTCTGTTGTTGAACAGACACATTAGCTGTTAGCCTCTGTTGTTGAACAGACACATGAGCTGTTAGCCTCTCTGATGTTGAACAGACACATTAGCTGTTAGCCTCTCTGTTGTTGAACAGACACATTAGCTGTTAGCCTCTCTGATGTTGAACAGACACATTAGCTGTTAGCCTCTCTGTTGTTGAACAGACACATTAGCTGTTAGCCTCTCTGTTGTTGAACAGACACATTAGCTGTTAGCCTCTGTTGTTGAACAGACACATTAGCTGTTAGCCTTAGCTCTGATGTTGAACAGACACATTAGCTGTTAGCCTTCTGTTGTTGAACAGACACATTAGCTGTTAGCCTCTCTGTTGTTGAACAGACACATTAGCTGTTAGCCTCTCTGTTGTTGAACAGACACATTAGCTGTTAGCCTCTCTGTTGTTGAACAGACACATTAGCTGTTAGCCTCTGTTGTTGAACAGACACATTAGCTGTTAGCCTCTCTGTTGTTGAACAGACACATTAGCTGTTAGCCTCTCTGTTGTTGAACAGACACATTAGCTGTTAGCCTCTCTGTTGTTGAACAGACACATTAGCTGTTAGCCTCTATGTTGTTGAACAGACACATGAGCTGTTAGCCTCTCTGTTGTTGAACAGACACATTAGCTGTTAGCCTCTCTGTTGTTGAACAGACACATTAGCTGTTAGCCTCTCTGTTGTTGAACAGACACATTAGCTGTTAGCCTCTCTGTTGTTGAACAGACACATTAGCTGTTAGCCTCTCTGATGTTGAACAGACACATTAGCTGTTAGCCTCTCTGCTGTGCCTTCTGAACAGACACATTAGCTGTTAGCCTCTCTGTTGCTGAACAGACACATTAGCTGTTAGCCTCTCTGTTGTTGAACAGACACATTAGCTGTTAGCCTCTCTGATGTTGAACAGACACATTAGCTGTTAGCCTTCTGTTGTTGAACAGACACATTAGCTGTTAGCCTCTGTTGTTGAACAGACACATTAGCGGTTAGCCTCTCTGTTGGGCTGAACAGACACATAGCTGTTAGCCTCTCTGTTGTTGAACAGACACATTAGCTGTTAGCCTCTGTTGTTGAACAGACACATTAGCTGTTAGCCTCTCTGATGTTGAACATACACATTAGCTGTTAGCCTCTCTGTTGAAGACACACATTAGCTGTTAGCCTCTCTGTTGTTGAACAGACACATGAGCTGTTAGCCTCTCTGTTATGGAACAGACACATGAGCTGTTAGCCTCCTCTGCTGTTGAACAGACACATTAGCTGTTAGCCTCTGTTGAACAGACACATTAGCTGTTAGCCTCTCTGTTGCTGAACAGACATTAGCTGTTAGCCTCTGATGTTGAACAGACACATTAGCTGTTAGCCTCTCTGTTGTTGAACAGACACATTAGCTGTTAGCCTCTCTGTTGCTGAACAGACACATTTTCTGTTAGCCTCTCTGTTGTTGAACAGACACATTGAAGGTTAGCCTCTCTGTTGTTGAACAGACACATTAGCTGCCAGCCTCCAAGCTGCCGAACAGACACATTAGCTGTTAGCCTCTCTGTTGTTGAACAGACACATGAGCTGTTAGCCTCTCTGTTGTTGAACAGACACATTAG
>NW_025746222.1:112500-142500 GCF_021184085.1 Oncorhynchus gorbuscha | reverse complement strand
CTTCTGTTTATTATCAATTCCACTTGCTTTGGTAATGTTACGATTCACATGCCAATAAAGCCCTTAATACTATAATTGAATTTAATTGAAATTGTATCAGTATATCTACACAGTGAACAGTATATCTACACAGTAAACAGTATCAGTATATCTACACAGTGAACAGTATATCTACACAGTGAACAGTAAATCTACACAGTGAACAGTAAATCTACACAGTGAACAGTATCAGTATATCTACACAGTGAACAGTATCAGTATATCTACACAGTGAACAGTACATCTACACAGTGAACAGTATCAGTATATCTACACAGTGAACAGTATATCTACACAGTAAACAGTATCAGTATATCTACACAGTGAACAGTATATCTACACAGTGAACAGTAAATCTACACAGTGAACAGTATCAGTATATCTACACAGTGAACAGTATCAGTATATCTACACAGTGAACAGTATCAGTATATCTACACAGTGAACAGTACATCTACACAGTGAACAGTATCAGTATATCTTTATTGAGACTACACAGTGAACAGTATCAGTATATCTACACAGTGAACAGTATCAGTATATCTACACAGTGAACAGTATCAGTATATCTACACAGTAAACAGTATCAGTATATCTACACAGTGAACAGTATATCTACACAGTGAACAGTATCAGTATATCTACACAGTGAACAGTATATCTACACAGTGAACAGTATCAGTATATCTACACAGTGAACAGTATCAGTATATCTACACAGTGAACAGTATCAGTATATCTACACAGTAAACAGTATCAGTATATCTACACAGTGTCAGTATATCTACACAGTGAACAGTATCAGTATATCTACACAGTGTCAGTATATCTACACAGTGAACAGTATCAGTATATCTACACAGTGAACAGTGTCAGTATATCTACACAGTGAACAGTATCAGTATATCTACACAGTGAACAGTATCAGTATATCTACACAGTGAACAGTATCAGTATATCTACACAGTGAACAGTATATCTACACAGTGAACAGTATCAGTATATCTACACAGTGAACAGTATCAGTATATCTACACAGTGAACAGTATCAGTATATCTACACAGTGTCAGTATATCTACACAGTGAACAGTATCAGTATATCTACACAGTGAACAGTGTCAGTATATCTACACAGTGAACAGTATCAGTATATCTACACAGTGAACAGTGTCAGTATATCTACACAGTGAACAGTATCAGTATATCTACACAGTGAAGAGTATCAGTATATCTACACAGTGAACAGTATCAGTATATCTACACAGTGAACAGTATCAGTATATCTAAACAGTGAACAGTATCAGTATATCTACACAGTGAACAGTATCAGTATATCTACACAGTGAACAGTATCAGTATATCTACACAGTGAACAGTATCAGTATATCTACACAGTGTCAGTATATCTACACAGTGAACAGTGTCAGTATATCTACACAGTGAACAGTATCAGTATATCTACACAGTGAACAGTATCAGTATATCTAAACAGTGAACAGTGTCAGTATATCTACACAGTGAACAGTATCAGTATATCTACACAGTGTCAGTATATCTACACAGTGAACAGTATCAGTATATCTACACAGTGTCAGTATATCTACACAGTGAACAGTATCAGTATATCTACACAGTGAACAGTATCAGTATATCTACACAGTAAACAGTATCAGTATATCTACACAGTGTCAGTATATCTACACAGTGAACAGTATCAGTATATCTACACAGTGAACTAGTGAACAGTATCAGTATATCTAAACAGTGAACAGTGTCAGTATATCTACACAGTGAACAGTATCAGTATATCTACACAGTGTCAGTATATATCTACACAGTGAACAGTATCAGTATATCTACACAGTGAACAGTATCAGTATATCTACACAGTGAACAGTGTCAGTATATCTACACAGTGAACAGTATCAGTATATCTACACAGTATATCTACACAGTGAACAGTATCAGTATATCTACACAGTAAACAGTGTCAGTATATCTACACAGTGAACAGTATCAGTATATCTACAGAGTATCAGTATATCTACACAGTATATCTACACAGTGAACAGTGTCAGTATATCTACACAGTGAACAGTGTCAGTATATCTACACAGTGAACAGTGTCATTATATCTACACAGTGAACAGTATCAGTATATCTACACAGTGAACAGTATCAGTATATCTACACAGTGAACAGTATCAGTATATCTACACAGTGAACAGTATCAGTATATCTACACAGTATATCTACACAGTGAACAGTATCAGTATATCTACACAGTGAACAGTATCAGTATATCTACACAGTGAACAGTATCAGTATATCTACACAGTAAACAGTGTCAGTATATCTACACAGTGAACAGTATCAGTATATCTACACAGTGAACAGTATCAGTATATCTACACAGTGAACAGTATCAGTATATCTACACAGTGAACAGTATCAGTATATCTACACAGTGAACAGTATCAGTATATCTACACAGTGAACAGTATCATCTACACAGTGAACAGTATCAGTATATCTACACAGTGAACAGTATATCTACACAGTGAACAGTATCATCAGTACACAGTATATCTACACAGTGAACAGTATCAGTATATCTACACAGTGAACAGTATCAGTATATCTACACAGTGAACAGTATCAGTATATCTACACAGTATCAGTATATCTACACAGTGAACAGTATCAGTATATCTACACAGTGAACAGTATCAGTATATCTACACAGTGAACAGTATCAGTATATCTACACAGTGAACAGTATCAGTATATCTACACAGTGAACAGTATCAGTATATCTACACAGTGAACAGTATCAGTATATCTACACAGTAACAGTATATCTACACAGTGTCAGTATATCTACACAGTGAACAGTATCAGTATATCTACACAGTGAACAGTATCAGTATATCTACACAGTGAACAGTATATCTACACAGTGAACAGTATATCTACACAGTGAACAGTATATCTACACAGTGAACAGTATCAGTATATCTACACAGTATCAGTATATCTACACAGTGAACAGTATATCTACACAGTGAACAGTGTCAGTATATCTACACAGTGAACAGTATCAGTATATCTACACAGTGAACAGTATCAGTATATCCACACAGTGAACAGTATCAGTATATCTACGCAGTGAACAGTATATCTACACAGTGAACAGTATCAGTATATCTACACAGTGAACAGTGTCAGTATATCTACACAGTGAACAGTATCAGTATATCTACACAGTGAACAGTATCAGTATATCTACACAGTGAACAGTATCAGTATATCTACACAGTGAACAGTATATCTACACAGTGAACAGTATCAGTATATCTACACAGTGAACAGTATCAGTATATCTACACAGTGAACAGTGTCAGTATATCTACACAGTGAACAGTATCAGTATATCTACACAGTGAACAGTGTCAGTATATCTACACAGTGAACAGTATCAGTATATCTACACAGTGAACAGTATCAGTATATCTACACAGTGAACAGTATCAGTATATCTACACAGTGAACAGTATCAGTATATCTACAGTGAACAGTATCACACGTATATCTACACAGTGAACAGTGTCATATATCTACACAGTGAACAGTGTCAGTATATCTACACAGTGAACAGTGTCAGTATATCTACACAGTGAACAGTATCAGTATATCTACACAGTGAACAGTATCAGTATATCTACACAGTGAACAGTATCAGTATATCTACACAGTGAACAGTATCAGTATATCTACAGTATCAGTATATCTACACAGTGAACAGTATCAGTATATCTACACAGTGAACAGTATCAGTATATCTACACAGTGAACAGTATCAGTATATCTACACAGTGAACAGTATCAGTATATCTACACAGTGAACAGTATCAGTATATCTACACAGTGAACAGTATCAGTATATCTACACAGTGAACAGTATCAGTATATCTACACAGTGAACAGTATCAGTATATCTACACAGTGAACAGTATCAGTATATCTACACAGTGAACAGTATCAGTATATCTACACAGTATCAGTATATCTACACAGTGAACAGTATCAGTATATCTACACAGTGAACAGTATCAGTATATCTACACAGTGAACAGTATATCTACACAGTGAACAGTGTCAGTATATCTAAACAGTATCAGTATATCTACACAGTATCAGTATATCTACACAGTGAACAGTATCAGTATATCTAAACAGTATCAGTATATCTACACAGTGAACAGTATCAGTATATCTACACAGTGAACAGTATCAGTATATCTACACAGTGAACAGTATCAGTATATCTACACAGTATCAGTATATCTAAACAGTATCAGTATATCTACACAGTGAACAGTATCAGTATATCTACACAGTGAACAGTATCAGTATATCTACACAGTGAACAGTATATCTACACAGTGAACAGTATCAGTATATCTACACAGTATCAGTATATCTACACAGTGAACAGTATCAGTATATCTAAACAGTATCAGTATATCTACACAGTGAACAGTATCAGTATATCTACACAGTGAACAGTGTCAGTATATCTAAACAGTATCAGTATATCTACACAGTATCAGTATATCTACACAGTGAACAGTATCAGTATATCTACACAGTGAACAGTATCAGTATATCTACACAGTGAACAGTATATCTACACAGTGAACAGTATCAGTATATCTACACAGTATCAGTATATCTACACAGTGAACAGTATCAGTATATCTACACAGTGAACAGTATCAGTATATCTACACAGTGAACAGTATCAGTATATCTACACAGTGAACAGTGTCAGTATATCTACACAGTGAACAGTATCAGTATATCTACACAGTGAACAGTATCAGTATATCTACACAGTGAACAGTATCAGTATATCTACACAGTGAACAGTATCAGTATATCTACACAGTGAACAGTATCAGTATATCTACACAGTGAACAGTATCTCTACACAGTGAACAGTATATCTACACAGTGAACAGTATCAGTATATCTACACAGTGAACAGTATCTCTACACAGTGAACAGTATATCTACACAGTGAACAGTATCAGTATATCTACACAGTGAACAGTATCAGTATATCTACACAGTATCAGTATATCTACACAGTGAACAGTATCAGTATATCTAAACAGTATCAGTATATCTACACAGTGAACAGTATCAGTATATCTACACAGTGAACAGTGTCAGTATATCTAAACAGTATCAGTATATCTACACAGTATCAGTATATCTACACAGTGAACAGTATCAGTATATCTACACAGTGAACAGTATCAGTATATCTACACAGTATCAGTATATCTACACAGTGAACAGTATCAGTATATCTACACAGTATCAGTATATCTACACAGTAAACAGTATCAGTATATCTACACAGTGAACAGTATCAGTATATCTACACAGTGAACAGTATCAGTATATCTACACAGTGAACAGTATCAGTATATCTACACAGTGAACAGTATCAGTATATCTACACAGTGAACAGTATCAGTATATCTACACAGTGAACAGTATCAGTATATCTACACAGTGAACAGTATCAGTATATCTACACAGTGAACAGTATCAGTATATCTACACAGTGAACAGTATATCTACACAGTGAACAGTATATCTACACAGTGAACAGTATCAGTATATCTACACAGTGAACAGTATCTCTACACAGTGAACAGTATATCTACACAGTGAACAGTATCAGTATATCTACACAGTGAACAGTGTCAGTATATCTACACAGTATCAGTATATCTACACAGTGAACAGTATCAGTATATCTAAACAGTATCAGTATATCTACACAGTGATCAGTATATCTACACAGTGAACAGTATCAGTATATCTACACAGTGAACAGTATCAGTATATCTACACAGTGAACAGTATCATTATATCTACACAGTGAACAGTATCAGTATATCTACACAGTGAACAGTATCAGTATATCTACACAGTATCAGTATATCTACGCAGTGAACAGTATCAGTATATCTTTATTGAGACTACACAGTGAACAGTATCAGTATATCTACACAGTGAACAGTATCAGTATATCTTTATTGAGACTACACAGTGAACAGTATCGGTATATCTTTATTGAGACTACACAGTGAACAGTATCGGTATATCTTTATTGAGACTACTCAGTGAACAGTATCAGTATATCTTTATTGAGACTACACAGTGAACAGTATCAGCATATCTTTATTGAGACTACTCAGTGAACAGTATCAGTACATCTTTATTGAGACTACACAGTGAACAGTATCAGTATATCTTTATTGAGACTACAAAGTGAACAGTATCAGTATATCTTTATTGAGACCACACAATGAACAGTATCAGTATCTTTATTGAGACTACACAGTGAACAGTATCAGTATCTTTATTGAGACTACACAGTGAACAGTATCAGTATATCTTTATTGAGACCACACAGTGAACAGTATCAGTATCTTTATTGAGACTACACAGTGAACAGTATCAGTATATCTTTATTGAGACTACACAGTGAACAGTATCAGTATATCTTTATTGAGACTACACAGTGAACAGTATCAGTATATATTGTACAGTAGTTAACCCATACATTATAATACAGTAGGAGATCAGCCTGTACAGTAGTTAACCCATACATTATAATACAGTAGGAGATCAGCCTGTACTGTAGTTAACCCATACATTATAATACAGTATGAGATCAGCCTGTACTGTAGATAAACCGTACGGTTCAGCAGAGCTGTAGGTTCACAGCATTGTGAGTGTTTTGTTAGTGTGTCTGGGTTGTCATTTCTCTTCGCAGTTGGTATTTCATCTGCTTGTCTCTGCTCCAAAATACAGAACCCCAAAAGGATCCCTATTCCCTAGTGCACTATAAAATGCACCCTATTCCCTAGTGCACTATAAAATGCACCCTATTCCCTAGTGCACTATAAAATGCACCCTATTCCCTAGTGCACTATAAAATGCACCCTATTCCCTAGTGCACTATAAAATGCACCCTATTCCCTAGTGCACTATAAAAGGCACCCTATTCCCTAGTGCACTATAAAATGCACCCTATTCCCTAGTGCACTATAAAATGCACCCTATTCCCTAGTGCACTATAAAATGCACCATATTCCCTAGTGCACTATAAAATGCACCCTATTCCCTAGAGCACTATAAAATGCACCCTATTCCCGAGTTCACTATGAAATGCACCCTATTCCCTAGTGCACTATAAAATGCACCCTCTTCCCTAGTACACTATCAAATGCTCCCTATTCCCTAGTGCACTATAAAATGCATCCTCTTCCCTAGTACACTATCAAATGCTCCCTATTCCCTAGTGCACTATAAAATGCACCCTATTCCCTAGTGCACTATAAAAGGCACCCTATTCCCTAGTGGACTATAAAATGCTCCCTATTCCCTAGTGCACTATAAAATGCACCCTATTCCCTAGTGCACTATAAAATGCACCCTATTCCCTAGTGGACTATAAAATGCTCCCTATTCCCTAGTGCACTATAAAATGCACCCTATTCCCTAGTGCACTATAAAATGCTCCCTATTCCCTAGTGCACTATAAAATGCACCCTATTCCCTAGTGCACTATAAAAGGCACCCTATTCCCTAGTGGACTATAAAATGCACCCTATTCCCTAGTGCACTATAAAATGCACCCTATTCCCGAGTGCACTATAAAATGCACCCTATTCCCGAGTGCACTATAAAATGCACCCTATTCCCTAGCGCACTATAAAATGCACCCTATTCCCTAGTGCACTATAAAAGGCACCCTATTCCCTAGTGCACTATAATATGCACCCTATTCCCTAGTGCACTATAAAATGCACCCTATTCCCTAGTGCACTATAAAATGCACCATATTCCCTAGTGCACTATAAAATGCACCCTATTCCCTAGAGCACTATAAAATGCACCCTATTCCCGAGTGCACTATAAAATGCACCCTATTCCCGAGTGCACTATAAAATGCACCCTATTCCCTAGTGCACTATAAAATGCACCCTATTCCCTAGTGCACTATAAAATGCACCCTATTCCCGAGTGCACTATAAAATGCACCCTATTCCCTAGTGCACTATAAAAGGCACCCTATTCCCTAGTGCACTATAAAATGCACCCTATTCCCTAGTGCACTATAAAATGCACCATATTCCCTAGTGCACTATAAAATGCACCCTATTCCCTAGAGCACTATAAAATGCACCCTATTCCCGAGTGCACTATAAAATGCACCCTATTCCCTAGTACACTATCAAATGCTCCCTATTCCCTAGTGCACTATAAAAGGCACCCTATTCCCTAGTGCACTATAAAATGCACCTTCTTCCCTAGTGCACTATAAAATTCACCCTATTCCCTAGTGGACACTAAAATGCTCCCTATTCCCTAGTGTACTATAAAATGCACCCTATTCCCTAGTGCACTATAAAATGCACCCTATTCCCTAGTGGACTATAAAATGCTCCCTATTCCCTAGTGCACTATAAAATGCACCCTATTCCCTAGTGCACTATAAAAGGCACCCTATTCCCTAGTGCACTATAAAATGCACCCTATTCCCTAGAGCACTATAAATTGCACCCTATTCCCTAGAGCACTATAAAATGCACCCCATTCCCTAGTGCACTATAAAAGGCACCCTATTCCCAATGTAGTGCACTGTAAAATGCACCTTATTCCCTAGAGCACTATAAAAGGCACCCTATTCCCAATGTAGTGCACTATAAAATGCTCCCTATTACCTAGTGCACAATAAAAGGGTGTGATTTGGGACTCGTACATTGTCATTTACTCCCCCCAAAAATACAGTTCTGCTACAGCTGGCAGCTGCTGAGGTGTGTGTGTGTGTGTGTGTGTGTGTGTGTGTGTGTGTGTGTGTGTGTGTGTGTGTGTGTGTGTGTGTGTGTGTGTGTGTGTGTGTGTGTGTGTGTGTGTGTGTGTGTGTGTGTGTGTGTGTGTGTGTGTGTGTGTGTGTGTGTGTGTGTGTGTGTGTGTGTGTGTGTGTGTGTGTGTGTGTGTGTGTTCGTTCTCCCCAGGAGGCAGAACTCTATACAGGCCTAAAAGGAAGATGACTCTCTTGAATAATTCATAGACAGACGGACAAACACATATTGCCGATCCTTTCTCCCCTTCATCATGGCAGGGTTGGTGCTTCTCTCTAACACATTACTGACTGTCTCTCTGTGCTACACCTTCAGGCTCTTCTAATGCTCCCAGGCTCAAACTCAGGTACGTTAGTGACTACCTCGGGGAGAGAGGAGGGGCAGGGCACCCATGTTTCAGGTAGGTTAGTGACTACCTCGGGGAGAGAGGAGGGGCAGGGCACCCATGTTTCAGGTAGGTTAGTGACTACCTCGGGGAGAGAGGAGGGGCAGGGCACCCATGTTTCAGGTACATTAGTGACTACCTCGGGGAGAGAGGAGGGGCAGGGCACCCATGTTTCAGGTAGGTTAGTGACTACCTCGGGGAGAGAGGAGGGGCAGGGCACCCATGTTTCAGGTAGGTTAGTAGCTACCTCGGGCAGAGAGGAGGGGCAGGGCATCCATGTTTCAGGTAGGTTAGTGACTACCTCGGGGAGAGAGGAGGGGCAGGGCACCCATGTTTCAGGTAGGTTAGTGACTACCTCGGGCAAACGTGCAATCTTTTGACCATAAAATAGATGACATACGTGGAAGATTAAACTACCATTCGAAACTGTAATATATTATGCTTCGTCAGAACGACGCCACTATCAACATACAGCTGGCTGGTAATGCGCTGTACCGGCAGGATAGAACAGCGGCTTCTGGCAAGACAAGGGGCGACAGGCTCTGTCTTTTTGTAAATAACAGCTGGTGCACGATATCTAAGGACGTCTCGAGCTATTGCTGGCCTGAGGTAGAGTATTGCATGATAAGCTGTAGACCACTCTATCTACCTCTATCTGTATTTTTTTCGTAGCTGTTTACATACCACCACAGTCAGAGGCTGGCACTAATACAGCATTGAATGAGTTGTATACCGCCACAAGCGAACAAGAAAACGCTCACCCAGAGGGGTCACTCCTAGTAGCTGGGGATCTGTTTTACCATGTGTGCAACCAGAGGGAAAAAACTTTAGACCACCTTTACCCCACACACAGAGACACATACAAAGCTCTCCCTCGCCCTCCATTTGGCTAATTCCATCCTCCTTATTCCTGCCTACAAACAAAAATGAAAGCAGGAAGCACCAGTGGCTAGATCAATAAATAAAGTGGTCAGATGTAGCAGATATTAAACTACAGGACTGTTCTGCTAGCACAGACTGGAATATGTGCCGGGATTACTCTGATGGCATTGAGGAGTACACCACATCTGAGTTTCCGGCGCCGACTGAGATGGCCGCCTCGCTTCGCGTTCCTAGGAAACTATGCAGTTTTTTGTTTTTTTACGTGTTATTTCTTACATTAGTACCCCAGGTCATCTTAGGTTTCATTACATACAGTCGAGAAGAACTACTGAATATAAGATCAGCTTCAACTCACCATCAGTACGACCAAGAATATGTTTTCCGCGACGCGGATCCTGTGTTCTGCCTTACAAACAGGACAACAGAATGGATCGCATGCAGCGACCCAAGGAAACGACTCCGAAAAAGAGGGAAACGCGGCGGTGTTCTGGTCAGACTCCGAAAAAGGGCACATCGCGCACCACTTCCCAGTATTCTTCTTGCCAATGTCCAGTCTCTCGACAACAAGGTTGATGAAATCCGAGCAAGGGTGGCATTCCAGAGGGACATCAGAGACTGCAACGTTCTTTGCTTTACGGAGACATGGCTTACTGGGAAAACGCTATCCAGGGCGGTGCAGCCAACGGGTTTCTCCACGCATCGCGCCGACAGAAACAAACATCTCTCTGGTAAGAAGAGTGGCGGGGGCGTATGCCTCATGACTAACGGGACATGGTGTGATGAAGGAAACATACAGGAACTCAAATCCTTCTGTTCACCTGATTTAGAATCCCTCACAATCAAATGTAGACCGCATTATCTTCCAAGAGAATTCTCTTCGATTATAATCACAGCCGTATATATCCCCCCCAAGCAGACACATCGATGGCTCTGAACGAACTTTATTTAACTCTTTGCAAACTGGAAAACATTTATCCGGAGGCTGCATTCATTGTAGCTGGGGATTTTAACAAAGCCAATCTGAAAACAAGACTCCCTAAATTTTATCAGCATATCGATTGCGCAACCAGGGGTGGTAAAACCTTGGATCATTGTTACTCTAACTTCCGCGACGCATATAAGGCCCTGCCCCGCCCCCTTTCGGAAAAGCTGACCACGACTCCATTTTGCTGATCCCTGCCTACAGGCAGAAATTAAAACAAGAGGCTCCCACGCTGAGGTCTGTCCAACGCTGGTCAGACCAAGCTGACTCTACACTCCAAGACTGCTTCCATCACGTGGACTGGGACATGTTTCGTATTGCGTCAGATGGGAATATTGACGAATACGCTGATTCGGTGTGCGAGTTCATTAGAACGTGCGTCGAAGATGTCGTTCCCATAGCAACGATAAAAACATTCCCTAACCAGAAACCGTGGATTGATGGCAGCATTCGCGTGAAACTGAAAGCGCGAACCACTGCTTTTAATCAGGGCAAGGTGTCTGGCAACATGACTGAATACAAACAGTGCAGCTATTCCCTCCGTAAGGCTATTAAACAAGCTAAGCGTCAGTACAGAGACAAAGTGGAATCTCAATTCAATGGCTCAGACACAAGAGGCATGTGGCAGGGTCTACAGTCAATCACGGACTACAAGATGAAATCCAGCCCAGTCACGGACCAGGATGTCTTGCTCCCAGGCAGACTAAATAACTTTTTTGCCCGCTTTGAGGACAATACAGTGCCACTGACACGGCCTGCAACGGAAACATGCGGTCTCTCCTTCACTGCAGCCGAGGTGAGTAAGACATTTAAACGTGTTAACCCTCGCAAGGCTGCAGGCCCAGACGGCATCCCCAGCCGCGCCCTCAGAGCATGCGCAGACCAGCTGGCCGGTGTGTTTACGGACATATTCAATCAATCCCTATACCAGTCTGCTGTTCCCACATGCTTCAAGAGGGCCACCATTGTTCCTGTTCCCAAGAAAGCTAAGGTAACTGAGCTAAACGACTACCGCCCGTAGCACTCACTTCCGTCATCATGAAGTGCTTTGAGAGACTAGTCAAGGACCATATCACCTCCACCCTACCTGACACCCTAGACCCACTCCAATTTGCTTACCGCCCAAATAGGTCCACAGACGATGCAATCTCAACCACACTGCACACTGCCCTAACCCACCTGGACAAGAGGAATACCTATGTGAGAATGCTGTTCATCGACTACAGCTCGGCATTCAACACCATAGTACCCTCCAAGCTCGTCATCAAGCTCGAGACCCTGGGTCTCGACCCCGCCCTGTGCAACTGGGTACTGGACTTCCTGACGGGCCGCCCCCAGGTGGTGAGGGTAGGCAACAACATCTCCTCCCCGCTGATCCTCAACACGGGGCCCCACAAGGGTGCGTTCTGAGCCCTCTCCTGTACTCCCTGTTCACCCACGACTGCGTGGCCACGCACGCCTCCAACTCAATCATCAAGTTTGCGGACGACACAACAGTGGTAGGCTTGATTACCAACAACGACGAGACGGCCTACAGGGAGGAGGTGAGGGCCCTTGGAGTGTGGTGTCAGGAAAATAACCTCACACTCAACGTCAACAAAACTAAGGAGATGATTGTGGACTTCAGGAAACAGCAGAGGGAACACCCCCTATCCACATCGATGGAACAGTAGTGGAGAGGGTAGCTAGTTTTAAGTTCCTCGGCATACACATCACAGACAAACTGAATTGGTCCACTCACACTGACAGCGTCGTGAAGAAGGCGCAGCAGCGCCTATTCAACCTCAGGAGGCTGAAGAAATTCGGCTTGTCACCAAAAGCACTCACAAACTTCTACAGATGCACAATCGAGAGCATCCTGGCGGGCTGTATCACCGCCTGGTACGGCAACTGCTCCGCCCTCAACCGTAAGGCTCTCCAGAGGGTAGTGAGGACTGCACAACGCATCACCGGGGCAAACTACCTGCCCTCCAGGACACCTACACCACCCGTTGTTACAGGAAGGCCATAAAGATCATCAAGGACATCAACCACCCGAACCACTGCCTGTTCACCCCGCTATCATCCAGAAGGCGAGGTCAGTACAGGTGCATCAAAGCTGGGACCGAGAGACTGAAAAACAGCTTCTATCTCAAGGCCATCAGACTGTTAAACAGCCACCACTAACACTGAGTGGCTGCTGCCAACACACTGTCATTGACACTGACCCAACTCCAGCCATTTTAATAATGGGAATTGATGGGAAATGATGTAAATATATCACTAGCCACTTTAAACAATGCTACCTTATATAATGTTACTTACCCTTCATTATTCATCTCATATGCATATGTATATACTGTACTCTACATCATCGACTGCATCCTTATGTAACACATGTATCACTAGCCACTTTAACTATGCCACTTTGTTTACTTTGTCTACACACTCATCTCATATGTATATACTGTACTCGATACCATCTACTGTATGCTGCTCTGTACCATCACTCATTCATATATCCTTATGTACATGTTCCTTATCCCCTTACACTGTGTATAAGACAGTAGTTTTGGAATTGTTAGTTAGATTACTTGTTGGTTATCACTGCATTGTCGGAACTAGAAGCACAAGCATTTCGCTACACTCGCATTAACATCTGCTAACCATGTGTATGTGACAAATAAAATTTGATTTGATTTGATTTGATTTGGCTTCATCAATAAGTGTATCGATGACGTCGTCCCCACAGTGACCGTACGTACATACCCCAACCAGAAGCCATAGATTACAGGCAACAAGCATCACTGAGCTTTCAAGGATCGGGACTCTAACTCGGAAGCTTATAATAAATCCTGCTATGTCCTCCGACGAACCATCAAACAGGCAAAGCGTCAATACAGGACTAAGGTTGAATCATACTACACCGGCTTTGATTCCCGTCGGATGTGGCAGGGCTGGCAAACAATTACAGACTACAAAGGGATGCACAGCCGAGAGCTGCCCAGTGACACGAGCCTACCAGAGAAGCAACACTTTTTCTATGCTCTCTTCGAGGCAAATAACACTGAAACTGTGTGATCACGCTCTCCGCAGCCGATGTGAGTGAGACCTTTAAACAGGTAAACATTCATAAGGCAGCAGCAAAGCCGTGGGGCCAGATGGATTACCAGGACGTGTGCTCTGGGCATGCGCTGACCAACTGGCAAGTGTCTTCACTGACATTTTCAAACTCTCCCTGTCCGAGTCTGTAATACCAACATGTTTTAAGCAGACCACCATAGTGCCTATGCCCAAGAACACTAAAGTAACCTGCCTAAATGACTACCGCCCCGTAGCACTAATGTCGATAGCCATGAAGTGCTTTGACAGTCTGGCCTTGGCTCACATCACCCTTATCCCAGAAACCCCTAGACCCACTCCAATTTGCATACCACCCCAACAGATCCACAGATGATACAATCTCTATTGCACTCCACACTGCCCTTTCCTACCTTGACAAAAGGAACACCTATGTGAGAATGCTGCTCATTGACTACAGCTCAGCGTTCAACACCACAGTGCCTTTAAAGCTCATCACTAAGCTAAGGACCCTGGGACTAAACACCTCCCTCTGCAACTGGATCCTGGACTTCCTGACGGGCCGCCCCTAGGTCGTAAGGGTAGGTAAACAACACATCCGCCACGCTGATCCTCAACACTGGAGCTCCCCATGGGTGCATGCTCAGTCCCCTCCTGTACTCCCTGTTCACTCTTGACTGCATGGCCAAACACAACTCCAACACCATCATTAAGTTTGACGACACAACAGTGGTAGGCCTGATCACCGACAACGATGAGACAGCCTATAGGGAGGAGGTCAGAGACCTGGCCGTGTGGTGCCAGGACAACAACCTCTCCATCAACGTGATCAAGACAAAGGAGATGATTGTGGACTACAGGAAAAAGAGGACCGAGCACGTCCCCATTCTCATCGACGGGGCTGTAGTGGAACAGGTTGAGAGCTTCAAGTTCTTTGGTGTCCACATCACCAACAAACTAACATGGTCCAAGCACACCAAGGCAGTCATGAAGAACCTAAACCTATTTCGCCTCAGGAGACTGAAAATATTTGGCATGGGTCCTCAGATCCTCAAAAGGTTCTAGAACTGCAACATCGAGAGCATCCTGACAGGTTGCATCACTGCCTGGTACAGCAATTGCTCGGCCTCCAACCGCAAGGCACGGCAGAGGGGAGTGCGAAGGACCCAGTACATCACCAAGCTTCCTGCCATCCAGGACCTCTAACCAGGCGGTGTCACAAGAAGGCCCTACAAATTGTCAAAGATTCAAACCACCCTGGTCATAGACTGTTCTCTCTGCTACCGCACGGCTAGCGGTACTGGAGCACCAGGTCTATTTCCAAGGGGCTACTAAAACAGCTTCTACTCCCCAAGCCATAAGACTCCAGAACACCTAATCAAATGGCTACCCAGACTATTTGCATTGCCCCCCTCCCCTCTTTTACACCACTGCTACTCTCTGTTATTATCTAGTCACTTTAATAACTCTACCTACATGTCCATATTACCTCAACTAACCGATACCCCCGCACCTTGACTCTGTACCGGTACCCCCTGTATATAGCCTCCATATTGACTCCATACTGGTACCCCTGTATATAGTCTCCACATTGACTCTGTATCGGTACACCCCTGTATATAGCCTCCACATTGACTCTGTACCGGTACCCCCTGTATATAGTCTCCACATTGACTCTGTACCGGTACCCCTGTATATAGCCTCCACATTGACTCTGTACCGGTACCCCCTGTATATAGTCTCCACATTGACTCTGTACCAGTACCCCCTGTATACAGCCTCCACATTGACTCTGTACAAGTACCCCTGTATATTGCCTCCACAATGACTCTGTACCAGTACCCCTGTATATAGCCTCCACATTGACTCTGTACTGGTACCCCTGTATATAGCCTCCACATTGACTCTGTACCAGTACCACCCTGTATATAGCCTCCACATTGACTCTGTACTGGTACCCCTGTATATAGCCTCCACATTGACTCTGTACCGGTACCCCCTGTATATAGTCTCCACATTGACTCTGTACCAGTACCCCCTGTATATAGCCTCCACATTGACTCTGTACCAGTACCCCTGTATATAGCCTCCACATTGACTCTGTACCAGTACCCCTCTGTATATAGCCTCCACATTGACTCTGTACCAGTACCCCTCTGTATATAGCCTCCGCATTGACTCTGACTCTGTACCTCCGCATTGTACCCCCTCTGTATATAGCCTCCGCATTGACTCTGTACCAGTACCCCTCTGTATATAGCCTCCACATTGACTCTGTACCAGTACCCCCTGTATATAGCCTCCACATTGACTCTGTACCAGTACCCCCTGTATATAGCCTCCACATTGACTCTGTACCAGTACCCCCTGTATATAGCCTCCACATTGACTCTGTACCAGTACCCCTCTGTATATAGCCTCCACATTGACTCTGTACCAGTACCCCCCTGTATATAGCCTCCACATTGACTCTGTACCAGTACCCCCCTGTATATAGTCTCCACATTGACTCTGTACTGGTACCCCTCTGTATATAGCCTCCGCATTGACTCTGTACCAGTACCCCTCTGTATATAGCCTCCACATTGACTCTGTACCAGTACCCCTCTGTATATAGCCTCCACATTGACTCTGTACCAGTACCCCTCTGTATATAGCCTCCACATTGACTCTGTACCAGTACCCCCCTGTATATAGCCTCCACATTGACTCTGTACCAGTACCCTCTGTATATAGCCTCCACATTGACTCTGTACCAGTACCCCCTGTATATAGCCTCCACATTGACTCTGTACCAGTACCCCTCTGTATATAGCCTCCACATTGACTCTGTACCAGTACCCCTCTGTATATAGCCTCCACATTGACTCTGTACCAGTACCCCCTGTATATAGCCTCCACATTGACTCTGTACCAGTACCCCTCTGTATATAGCCTCCACATTGACTCTGTACCAGTACCCCTCTGTATATAGCCTCCGCATTGACTCTGTACCAGTACCCCTCTGTATATAGCCTCCGCATTGACTCTGTACCAGTACCCCTCTGTATATAGCCTCCACATTGACTCTGTACCAGTACCCCCTGTATATAGCCTCCACATTGACTCTGTACCAGTACCCCCTGTATATAGCCTCCACATTGACTCTGTACCAGTACCCCTGTATATAGCCTCCACATTGACTCTGTACCAGTACCCCTCTGTATATAGCCTCCACATTGACTCTGTACCAGTACCCCCTGTATATAGCCTCCACATTGACTCTGTACCAGTACCCCCTGTATATAGTCTCCACATTGACTCTGTACTGGTACCCCTCTGTATATAGCCTCCGCATTGACTCTGTACCAGTACCCCTCTGTATATAGCCTCCACATTGACTCTGTACCAGTACCCCTCTGTATATAGCCTCCACATTGACTCTGTACCAGTACCCCTCTGTATATAGCCTCCACATTGACTCTGTACCAGTACCCCCTGTATATAGCCTCCACATTGACTCTGTACCAGTACCCTCTGTATATAGCCTCCACATTGACTCTGTACCAGTACCCCTGTATATAGCCTCCACATTGACTCTGTACCAGTACCCCTCTGTATATAGCCTCCACATTGACTCTGTACCAGTACCCCTCTGTATATAGCCTCCACATTGACTCTGTACCAGTACCCCCTGTATATAGCCTCCACATTGACTCTGTACCAGTACCCCTCTGTATATAGCCTCCGCATTGACTCTGTACCAGTACCCCCTGTATATAGCCTCCACATTGACTCTGTACCAGTACCCCTCTGTATATAGCCTCCACATTGACTCTGTACCAGTACCCCTCTGTATATAGCCTCCACATTGACTCTGTACCAGTACCCCCTGTATATAGCCTCCACATTGACTCTGTACCAGTACCCCTGTATATAGCCTCCACATTGACTCTGTACCAGTACCCCTGTATATAGCCTCCACATTGACTCTGTACCAGTACCCCCTGTATATAGTCTCCACATTGACTCTGTACCAGTACCCCTGCATATAGCCTCCACATTGACTCTGTACCAGTACCCCTGTAAATAGCCTCCACATTGACTCTGTACCAGTACCCCCTGTATATAGTCTCCACATTGACTCTGTACCAGTACCCCCTGTATATAGCCTCCACATTGACTCTGTACCAGTACCATATAGCCTCCACATTGACTCTGTACCAGTACCCCCTGTATATAGCCTCCACATTGACTCTGTACCAGTACCCACATTGACTCTGTCCTCTGTATATAGCCTCCACATTGACTCTGTACCAGTACCCCCTGTATATAGCCTCCACATTGACTCTGTACCAGTACCCCTCTGTATATAGCCTCCACATTGACTCTGTACCAGTACCCCTCTGTATATAGCCTCCACATTGACTCTGTACCAGTACCCCTCTGTATATAGCCTCCACATTGACTCTGTACCAGTACCCCCTGTATATAGCCTCCACATTGACTCTGTACCAGTACCCCCTGTATATAGCCTCCACATTGACTCTGTACCAGTACCCCCTGTATATAGCCTCCACATTGACTCTGTACCAGTACCCCCTGTATATAGTCTCCACATTGACTCTGTACCAGTACCCCCTGCATATAGCCTCCACATTGACTCTGTACCAGTACCCCCTGTAAATAGCCTCCACATTGACTCTGTACCAGTACCCCCTGTATATAGTCTCCACATTGACTCTGTACCAGTACCCCCTGTATATAGCCTCCACATTGACTCTGTACCAGTACCCCCTGTAAATAGCCTCCACATTGACTCTGTACCAGTACCCCCTGTATATAGCCTCCACATTGACTCTGTACCAGTACCCCCTGTAAATAGCCTCCACATTGACTCTGTACCAGTACCCCTGTATATAGTCTCCACATTGACTCTGTACCAGTACCCCTGTATATAGCCTCCACATTGACTCTGTACCAGTACCCCTGTAAATAGCCTCCACATTGACTATTGTTATTTTACTGCTGCACTTTAATTACTTGTTACTTTTATTTCTTCATTCTTCATTTATCCTTGTTTTTTTACTGCTGTTGTTGGTTTTGTATTCACTAATAAAAGTTTATTGGAGTTTTTTATTTGATAACTAATGCACTTTATAAGAGAGGATGCTATTTGAGATGCTAGGAGTGTTTAGTGTTAATGCACTTTATAGGAGAGGATGCTATTTGAGATGCTAGGAGTGTTTAGTGTTAATGCTCTTTATAGGAGAGGGTGATATTTGAGATGCTAGGAGTGTTTAGTGTTAATGCTCTTTATAGGAGAGGGTGATATTTGAGATGCTAGGAGTGTTTAGTGTTAATGCTCTTTATAGGAGAGGGTGATATTTGAGATGCTAGGAGTGTTTAGTGTTAATGCTCTTTATAGGAGAGGGTGATATTTGAGATGCTAGGAGTGTCTAGTTTTCATGTGGCGTAGTCTGATGCGATGTGGATGTGCAGGACAGGGTGAGATTAGGCCTGCTATCTATTTGGGGTTAGGGTTTCTCTCTTTGTCTCTCTCTCTCTCCCTGTATCTCTCGCTGTCTGTCTCTCTCTCCCTGTATCTCTGACTGTCTGTATCTCTGTCTGTCTGTCTGTCTGTCTGTCTGTCTGTCTGTCTGTCTGTCTGTCTGTCTGTCTGTCTGTCTGTCTGTCTGTCTGTCTGTCTGTCTGTCTGTCTGTCTGTCTGTCTGTCTGTCTGTCTGTCTGTCTGTCTGTCTGTCTGTCTGTCTGTCTGTCTGTCTGTCTGTCTGTCTGTCTGTCTCTCTGTCTCTCTGTCTCTCTGTCTCTCTGTCTCTCTCCCTCTCTCCCTCTCTCCCTCTCTCCCTCTCTCTCTCCTTGGTTGGTGACAGAAGCACCATATCATCAGCAAACAGTAGACATTTGAATTCAGATTCTAGTAGGGTGAGGCCGGGTGCTGCAGACTTTTCTAGTGCCCTCGCCAATTTGTTGATATATACGTTGAAGGGGGTGGGGCTTAAGCTGCATCCCTGTCTCACCCCACGGCCCTGTGGGAAGACGTGTGTGTTTTTTGCCTATTTTAACCTGCACACTTGTTGTTTGTGTACATGGATTTTATAATGTCGTATGTTTTACCCCCAACACCACTTTCCATCAGTTTGTATAGCAGACCCTCATGCCAGATTGAGTCGAAGGCTTAAAGACTTTGCCTTTGTTTTGGTTTGTTTGGTTGTCAATTAGGGTGTGCAGGGTGAATACGTGGTCTGTCATATGGTAATTTGGTAAAAGGCCAATTTGACATTTGCTCAGTACATTGTTTTCACTGAGGAAATGTAAGAGTCTGCTGTTAATGATAATGCAGAGGATTTCTCCAAGGTTACTGTTGACGCATATCCCACAGTAGTTATTGGGGTCAAATTTGTCTCCACTTTTGTGGATTGGGGAGATCAGTCCTTGGTTCCAAATATTGGGGAAGATGCCAGAGCTGAGGATGATGTTTTAATATAGCCAATTGAAATGTGTTGTCTGTATATTTGATCATTTCATTGAGGATACCATCAACACCACAGGCCTTTTTGGGTTGGAGGGTTTGTATTTTGTCCTGTAGTTCATTCAAGGTAATTGGAGAATCCAGTGGGTTCTGGTCGTCTTTAATAGTTGATTCTAAGCTGTGTATTTGATCATGTATATGTTTTTGCTGTTTGTTCTTTGTTATCGAGCCAAAATGATTGGAGAAGTGGTTTACCCAGACATCTTTACCCACATAATTATGTGTGTTGTTGTTTGTTTAGTGTTTTCCAATTTTCCCAGAAGTGGTCTATGGATTATTCAATTGCATTGAGCTGATTTCTGACATGCTGTTCCTTCTTCTTCCGTAGTGTATTTCTGTATTGTTTTAGTAATTCACCATAGTGAAGGCCTAGACTCAGGGTTTCCGGGTCTCTGTGTTTTTGGTTGGACAGGTTTCTCAATTTCTTTCTTCGATTTTTGCATTCTTCATCAAACCATTTGTCATTGTTGTTCATTTTCTTCAGTTTTCTGTTTGAGATTTTTAGATTTGATAGGGAAGCTGAGAGGTCAAATATACTGTTAAGATGTTCTACTGCCAAGTTTACACCTTCACTATTACAGTGGAACGTTTTACCCAGGAAATTGTCTAAAAGGGATTGAATTTGTTGTTGCCTAATTGTTTTTGGGTAGTTTTCCAAAGTGCATTCCTTCCATCTATAGCATTTCTTAATGCTACTCAGTTCCTTTGGTCCTCTATATGCAGGTCCAGGTGGGGGGGGGGGGATCTGGATGTAGGTATTCTCTGCGTGGGGCCTCTATATGTAGGTCCAGGTGGGGGGGGGGGTGGTCCCGCAGGTCTGGGAGAGTGTATCGCTGGTCTGGGCGGGGTGTCTATTGATCTGTTGCTCCTGTGTGAAGTGTTGGGCCTACATTTGAGAGCGATGTCCTTTAGAGTCCAGGCGAAGGTGGGCACTGCTGCCTTGTATAGGTGGACCTGGTCATAGAGGCTCTGCAAGTCCAGGTTGGAGTGGTGGGCCAGGAAAACATTTGGTTTTGAGGCACAGTCACGGGAAATACTTGCGTTTACCTGCTGTATAGTAGCAGGGTGGAAGTATTTTCGTGGTAGCAGGGTGGAGATAACCACTTGTGCGTTGGGGAAAGTAGAAGAAGCCTTTTCAATCACTCCCTTCAGTGCTGTGGCCACCCTTTCCTGCTGTGTTCTCAGGTTGTTTGTGCCTGTGTGTTTTATTATGTGGCTGGGTGAGCCTAGTTGGTCCTCAGACAGAAGGTCTAGGGCGCGCTGGGTGAACCTAGTTGGTCCTCAGACAGAAGGTCTAGGGCGCGCTGGGTGAACCTAGTTGGTCCTCAGACAGAAGGTCTAGGGCGCGCTGGGTGAACCTAGTTGGTCCTCAGACAGAAGGTCTAGGGTGCGCTGGGTGAACCTAGTTGGTCCTCAGACAGAAGGTCTAGGGTGCGCTGGGTGAACCTAGTTGGTCCTCAGACAGAAGGTCTAGGGTGCGCTGGGTGAACCTAGTTGGTCCTCAGACAGAAGGTCTAGGGTGCGCTGGGTGAACCTAGTTGGTCCTCAGACAGAAGGTCTAGGGTGCGCTGGGTGAACCTAGTTGGTCCTCAGACAGAAGGTCTAGGGCGCTGGGTGAACCTAGTTGGTCCTCAGACAGAAGGTCTAGGGCGCGCTGGGTGAACCTAGTTGGTCCTCAGACAGAAGGTCTAGGGTGCGCTGGGTGAACCAGAGTTTAGTCCTCTGACAGAAGGTTTAGACACACTGTGTTTGGACACCAGAGTTTAGACACACTGTGTGGACACCAGAGTTTAGACACACTGTGTTTGGACACCAGAGTTTAGACACACTGTGTTTGGACACCAGAGTTTAGACACACTGTGTTTGGACACCAGTTTGACACCACCAGAGTTTAGACACACTGTGTTTGGACACCAGAGTTTAGACACACTGTGTTTGGACACCAGAGTGACACACTGTGTTTGGACACCAGAGTTTAGACACACTGTGTTTGGACACCAGAGTTTAGACACACTGTGTTTGGACACCAGAGTTTTGGACACCAGAGTTTAGACACACTGTGTTTGGACACCAGAGTTTAGACACACTGTGTTTGGACACCAGAGTTTAGACACACTGTGTTTGGACACCAGAGTTTAGACACACTGTGTTTGGACACCAGAGTTTAGACACACTGTGTTTGGACACCAGAGTTTAGACACACTGTGTTTGGACACCAGAGTTTAGACACACTGTGTTTGGACACCAGAGTTTAGACACACTGTGTTTGGACACCAGAGTTTAGACACACTGTGTTTGGACACCAGAGTTTAGACACACTGTGTTTGGACACCAGAGTTTAGACACACTGTGTTTGGACACCAGAGTTTAGACACACTTGGACACCAGAGTTTAGACACACTGTGTTTGGACACCAGAGTTTAGACACACTGTGTTTGGACACCAGAGTTTAGACACACTGTGTTTGGACACCAGAGTTTAGACACACTGTGTTTGGACACCAGAGTTTAGACACACTGTGTTTGGACACCACACTGAGTTTAGACACACTGTGTTTGGACACCAGAGTTTAGACACACTGTGTTTGGACACCAGAGTTTAGACACACTGTGTTTGGACACCAGAGTTTAGACACACTGTGTTTGGACACCAGAGTTTAGACACACTGTGTTTGGACACCAGAGTTTAGACACACTGTGTTTGGACACCAGAGTTTAGACACACTGTGTTTGGACACCAGAGTTTAGACACACTGTGTTTGGACACCAGAGTTTAGACACACTGTGTTTGGACACCAGAGTTTAGACACACTGTGTTTGGACACCAGAGTTTAGACACACTGTGTTTGGACACCAGAGTTTAGACACACTGTGTTTGGACACCAGAGTTTAGACACACTGTGTTTGGACACCAGAGTTTAGACACACTGTGTTTGGACACCAGAGTTTAGACACACTGTGTTTGGACACCAGAGTTTAGACACACTGTGTTTGGACACCAGAGTTTAGACACACTGTGTTTGGACACCAGAGTTTAGACACACTGTGTTTGGACACCAGAGTTTAGACACACTGTGTTTGGACACCAGAGTTTAGACACACTGTGTTTGGACACCAGAGTTTAGACACACTGTGTTTGGACACCAGAGTTTAGACACACTGTGTTTGGACACCAGAGTTTAGACACACTGTGTTTGGACACCAGAGTTTAGACACACTGTGTTTGGACACCAGAGTTTAGACACACTGTGTTTGGACACTGTTTAGACACACTGTGTTTGGACACCAGACACACTGTGTTTGGACACCAGAGTTTAGACACACTGTGTTTGGACACCAGAGTTTAGACACACTGTGTTTGGACACCAGAGTTTAGACACACTGTGTTTGGACACCAGAGTTTAGACACACTGTGTTTGGACACCAGAGTTTAGACACACTGTGTTTGGACACCAGAGTTTAGACACACTGTGTTTGGACACCAGAGTTTAGACACACTGTGTTTGGACACCAGAGTTTAGACACACTGTGTTTGGACACCAGAGTTTAGACACACTGTGTTTGGACACCAGAGTTTAGACACACTGTGTTTGGACACCAGAGTTTAGACACACTGTGTTTGGACACCAGAGTTTAGACACACTGTGTTTGGACACCAGAGTTTAGACACACTGTGTTTGGACACCAGAGTTTAGACACACTGTGTTTAGACACACTTGTTTGGACACCAGAGTTTAGACACACTGTGTTTGGACACCAGAGTTTAGACACACTGTGTTTGGACACCAGAGTTTAGACACACTGTGTTTGGACACCAGAGTTTAGACACACTGTGTTTGGACACCAGAGTTTAGACACACTGTGTTTGGACACCAGAGTTTAGACACACTGTGTTTGGACACCAGAGTTTAGACACACTGTGTTTGGACACCAGAGTTTAGACACACTGTGTTTGGACACCAGAGTTTAGACACACTGTGTTTGGACACCAGAGTTTAGACACACTGTGTTTGGACACCAGAGTTTAGACACACTGTGTTTGGACACCAGAGTTTAGACACACTGTGTTTGGACACCAGAGTTTAGACACACTGTGTTTGGACACCAGAGTTTAGACACACTGTGTTTGGACACCAGAGTTTAGACACACTGTGTTTGGACACCAGAGTTTAGACACACTGTGTTTGGACACCAGAGTTTAGACACACTGTGTTTGGACACCAGAGTTTAGACACACTGTGTTTGGACACCAGAGTTTAGACACACTGTGTTTGGACACCAGAGTTTAGACACACTGTGTTTGGACACCAGAGTTTAGACACACTGTGTTTGGACACCAGAGTTTAGACACACTGTGTTTGGACACCAGAGTTTAGACACACTGTGTTTGGACACCAGAGTTTAGACACACTGTGTTTGGACACCAGAGTTTAGACACACTGTGTTTGGACACCAGAGTTTAGACACACTGTGTTTGGACACCAGAGTTTAGACACACTGTGTTTGGACACCAGAGTTTAGACACACTGTGTTTGGACACCAGAGTTTAGACACACTGTGTTTGGACACCAGAGTTTAGACACACTGTGTTTGGACACCAGAGTTTAGACACACTGTGTTTGGACACCAGAGTTTAGACACACTGTGTTTGGACACCAGAGTTTAGACACACTGTGTTTGGACACCAGAGTTTAGACACACTGTGTTTGGACACCAGAGTTTAGACACACTGTGTTTGGACACCAGAGTTTAGACACACTGTGTTTGGACACCAGAGTTTAGACACACTGTGTTTGGACACCAGAGTTTAGACACACTGTGTTTGGACACCAGAGTTTAGACACACTGTGTTTGGACACCAGAGTTTAGACACACTGTGTTTGGACACCAGAGTTTAGACACACTGTGTTTGGACACCAGAGTTTAGACACACTGTGTTTGGACACCAGAGTTTAGACACACTGTGTTTGGACACCAGAGTTTAGACACACTGTGTTTGGACACCAGAGTTTAGACACACTGTGTTTGGACACCAGAGTTTAGACACACTGTGTTTGGACACCAGAGTTTAGACACACTGTGTTTGGACACCAGAGTTTAGACACACTGTGTTTGGACACCAGAGTTTAGACACACTGTGTTTGGACACCAGAGTTTAGACACACTGTGTTTGGACACCAGAGTTTAGACACACTGTGTTTGGACACCAGAGTTTAGACACACTGTGTTTGGACACCAGAGTTTAGACACACTGTGTTTGGACACCAGAGTTTAGACACACTGTGTTTGGACACCAGAGTTTAGACACACTGTGTTTGGACACCAGAGTTTAGACACACTGTGTTTGGACACCAGAGTTTAGACACACTGTGTTTGGACACCAGAGTTTAGACACACTGTGTTTGGACACCAGAGTTTAGACACACTGTGTTTGGACACCAGAGTTTAGACACACTGTGTTTGGACACCAGAGTTTAGACACACTGTGTTTGGACACCAGAGTTTAGACACACTGTGTTTGGACACCAGAGTTTAGACACACTGTGTTTGGACACCAGAGTTTAGACACACTGTGTTTGGACACCAGAGTTTAGACACACTGTGTTTGGACACCAGAGTTTAGACACACTGTGTTTGGACACCAGAGTTTAGACACACTGTGTTTGGACACCAGAGTTTAGACACACTGTGTTTGGACACCAGAGTTTAGACACACTGTGTTTGGACACCAGAGTTTAGACACACTGTGTTTGGTTTAGACACACTGTGTTTGGACACCAGAGTTTAGACACACTGTGTTTGGACACCAGAGTTTAGACACACTGTGTTTGGACACCAGAGTTTAGACACACTGTGTTTGGACACCAGAGTTTAGACACACTGTGTTTGGACACCAGAGTTTAGACACACTGTGTTTGGACACCAGAGTTTAGACACACTGTGTTTGGACACCAGAGTTTAGACACACTGTGTTTGGACACCAGAGTTTAGACACACTGTGTTTGGACACCAGAGTTTAGACACACTGTGTTTGGACACCAGAGTTTAGACACACTGTGTTTGGACACCAGAGTTTAGACACACTGTGTTTGGACACCAGAGTTTAGACACACTGTGTTTGGACACCAGAGTTTAGACACACTGTGTTTGGACACCAGAGTTTAGACACACTGTGTTTGGACACCAGAGTTTAGACACACTGTGTTTGGACACCAGAGTTTAGACACACTGTGTTTGGACACCAGAGTTTAGACACACTGTGTTTGGACACCAGAGTTTAGACACACTGTGTTTGGACACCAGAGTTTAGACACACTGTGTTTGGACACCAGAGTTTAGACACACTGTGTTTGGACACCAGAGTTTAGACACACTGTGTTTGGACACCAGAGTTTAGACACACTGTGTTTGGACACCAGAGTTTAGACACACTGTGTTTGGACACCAGAGTTTAGACACACTGTGTTTGGACACCAGAGTTTAGACACACTGTGTTGGGGGATTTTTTTCTTCTTGTATATATTTCCCATTTGAGTCCATAAGGAGAACAATCTTTGTCTTGTGTTTGTCCTCAGTCGGTGTGGGGGGGTTGTCAGGAGGGCTATCTGGGTGGCTCAGAGGGGGTTAGAGTCGCTGGGCTTGGGGTTCTTCATTTACATTTACATTACATTTAAGTCATTTAGACATTTACATTTACATTTAAGTCATTTAGCAGACGCTCTTATCCAGAGCGACTTACAAATTGGTGCATTCACCTTATGACATCCAGTGGAACAGTCACTTTACAATAGTGCATCTAAATCTTAAAGGGGGGGGGGGATACTTATCCTATCCTAGGTATTCCTTAAAGAGGTGGGGTTTCAGGTGTCTCCGGAAGGTGGTGATTGACTCCGCTGTCCTGGCGTCGTGAGGGAGTTTGTTCCACCATTGGGGGGCCAGAGCAGCGAACAGCTTTGACTGGGCTGAGCGGGAGCTGTACTTCCTCAGTGGTAGGGAGGCTCAGTGGTCTGTTCTGCTGTGATGTCGACTCTATGGTCAGGGTCTGGTGTGGTCTGTTCTGCTGTGATGTCGACTCTATGGTCAGGGTCTGGTGTGGACTGTTCTGCTGTGATGTCGACTCTATGGTCAGGGTCTGGTGTGGACTGTTCTGCTGTGATGTCGACTCTATGGTCAGGGTCTGGTGTGGACTGTTCTGCTGTGGTGTCGACTCTATGGTCAGGGTCTGGTGTGGACTGTTCTGCTGTGATGTCGACTCTATGGTCAGGGTCTGGTGTGGTCTGTTCTGCTGTGATGTCGACTCTATGGTCAGGGTCTGGTGTGGTCTGTTCTGCTGTGATGTCGACTCTATGGTCAGGGTCTGGTGTGGTCTGTTCTGCTGTGATGTCGACTCTATGGTCAGGGTCTGGTGTGGACTGTTCTGCTGTGATGTCGACTCTATGGTCAGGGTCTGGTGTGGACTGTTCTGCTGTGATATCGACTCTATGGTCAGGGTCTGGTGTGGACTGTTCTGGTTCTGGTCTTTATAGGGAGTTTTTCCTAGCCACCGTGCTTCTACAGCTGCATTGCTTGCTGTTTGGGGTTTTAGGCTGGGTTTCTGTACAGCACTTTGATATATCAGCTGATGTAAGAAGGGCTTTATAAATAAATGTAATTTATGATGATTTGATTTCTGCTCTGGTGTCGAGACTGTTGTCGGGAGCTGAGGTGTGCTGTTCTGCTGGCTTTTCTTTGGGGGTGTCCACCTCTCTAGTAGGTTGTTCTCTGTCACACGCCATCCCCCTCAACCTCTCCTCCAACAGTCTGATCCTCTCCTCCATCCCCCTCAACCTCTCCTCCAACAGTCTGATCCTCTCCTCCATCCCCCTCAACCTCTCCTCCAACAGTCTGATCCTCTCCTCCATCCCCCTCAACCTCTCCTCCAACAGTCTGATCCTCTCCTCCATCCCCCTCAACCTCTCCTCCAGCAGTCTGATCCTCTCCTCCATCCCCCTCAACCTCTCCTCCAGCAGTCTGATCCTCTCCTCCATCCCCCTCAACCTCTCCTCCAGCAGTCTGATCCTCTCCTCCAACAGTCTGATCCTCTCCTCCATCCCCCTCAACCTCTCCTCCAGCAGTCTGATCCTCTCCTCCATCCCCCTCAACCTCTCCTCCAACAGTCTGATCCTCTCCTCCATCCCCCTCAACCTCTCCTCCAGCAGTCTGATCCTCTCCTCCATCCCCCTCAACCTCTCCTCCAACAGTCTGATCCTCTCCTCCATCCCCCTCAACCTCTCCTCCAACAGTCTGATCCTCTCCTCCATCCCCCTCAACCTCTCCTCCAGCAGTCTGATCCTCTCCTCCATCCCCCTCAACCTCTCCTCCAACAGTCTGATCCTCTCCTCCATCCCCCTCAACCTCTCCTCCAACAGTCTGATCCTCTCCTCCATCCCCCTCAACCTCTCCTCCAACAGTCTGATCCTCTCCTCCATCCCCCTCAACCTCTCCTCCAACAGTCTGATCCTCTCCTCCATCCCCCTCAACCTCTCCTCCAACAGTCTGATCCTCTCCTCCATCCCCCTCAACCTCTCCTCCAACAGTCTGATCCTCTCCTCCATCCCCCTCAACCTCTCCTCCAACAGTCTGATCCTCTCCTCTAGTGTTCTGCTCTTCTCCTGCTCTTTCTCCTGTTGTAGTTGTCTCACCACTGTCCAGAGTGCAGATATGTCTCTGTCCACATCCAGCTCTCTGGGTCTGGTTAAGGGGGTGTTGTTGTGCTGGACTGTTGTGTGGGTCTGTGCTGACTGGAGTGTAATCACCTGCTGTTCCAGCTCCACCTGCCTTACCTCCAGCTGGGTGAATTTATCCTTCATTTCAATGAGGGAGTAGTACTCTGTGCTGGGAGGTTGACTTTCCGATGGGGGTTATATAATGAAAAGGTCTGGTCTGACCTGCTCGGGGTGGGGGTATCTTTCTCAAGGGAGAGCTTCTCCTGCTGGGCTAATTCTTTGATTAGGTGAAAGTCCAGCTGAAACTGTTTGGGGTTACCCTGTACCATTACTGTTCCAGACTTATAGAGAATTATATTAGCTGACCCAGAGTCCTCGTTGTCAAGTATCCAGAGTTTCCACCCCTCGTTAACACCCCCTCTCTTAACAAAGGGGCACTGTGCCATGCCAGTGGATGGTTG
>NW_025746222.1:67500-110000 GCF_021184085.1 Oncorhynchus gorbuscha | reverse complement strand
GGTGCCTGGCCAACTCCTCACAGTCACAGACCTAGTTCCACCGACCCGAACCACACAGTCACAGACCTAGTTCCACCGACCCAACTCCTCACAGTCACAGACCTAGTTCCACCGACCCAACTCCTCACAGTCACAGACCTAGGGGTGCCTGGCGAAATTGGTTATTTCCACCTCATGAATTGATGTACATTTTCCCAAATACGAATGGAATTGAGAATCATTGGATTGCCCACCCCCTCCCCAAAACATTATTCAATGCCTTGGACCCGAAGTAGTGACTATATTTCAGATGATGAAGTATTCCCATTCATGGCTTTGATACTCCTCCATTGCACAACGATCGTGTCTGTCTGTCTGTCCAAGTGAACACATCGTTGCCCAGTAATACTTCTTCATGTGAGGTCATCCAAGACCTCCAGCTTTAAAAGGGGGAAGTGGAAAACAGTCTGTTTGATCGGGAGGTCTTTCCCTTTCGAAATAAAGCTGGAGAGTTTCTTTTATTAAAGACGTTAGATGGAGCTTCTCTCTCTGAAAGGAATTACTTCAGCAATTTGTCAATGAAGCCCTTTATCTACTTCCCCAAAGTCAGATGAAGTCATAGATCCCACATCTTTAAAGGAATATTTCAGGAGTAGCAAGGAGGGGAATGGAGTCAAACCTGGTGTTAGTTAACAGACTCCCACAGAGTAACTAGGAGGGGAATGGAGTCAAACCTGGTTTTAGTTAACAGACTCCAACAGAGTAACTAGGAGGGGAATGGAATCAAACCTGGTTTTAGTTAACAGACTCCCACAGAGTAGCTAGGAGGGGAATGGGAATCAACCCTGGTTTTAGTTAACAGACTCCCACAGAGTAACTAGGAGGGGAATGGCATCAAACCTGGTTTTAGTTAACAGACTCCCACAGAGTAACTAGGAGGGGAATGGCATCAAACCTGGTTTTAGTTAACAGACTCGCACAGAGTAACTAGGAGGGGAATGGAATCAAACCTGGTTTTAGTTAACAGACTCCCACAGAGTAGCTAGGAGGGGAATGGAATCAAACCTGGTTTTAGTTAACAGACTCCCACAGACTAACTAGGAGGGGGATGGAATCAAAACTGGTTTTAGACAGCAGGAACCACAGACTGACTAGGAGGGGAATGGAATCAAACCTGGTTTTAGTTAACAGACTCCCACAGAGTAACTAGGAGGGGAATGGAATCAAAACTGGTTTTAGACAGCAGGAACCACAGACTGACTAGGAGGGGAATGGAATCAAACCTGGTTTTAGTTAACAGACTCCCACAGAGTAGCTAGGAGGGGGATGGACTCAAACCTGGTGTTAGTTAACAGACTCCCACAGAGTAACTAGGAGGGGAATGGAATCAAACCTGGTTTTAGTTAACAGACTCCCATAGAGTAACTAGGAGGGGAATGGAATCAACCCTGGTTTTAGTTAACAGACTCCCACAGAGTAACTAGGAGGGGAATGGAATCAAACCTGGTTTTAGTTAACAGACTCCCACAGAGTAGCTAGGAGGGGAATGGAATCAAACCTGGATTTAGTTAACAGACTCCCACAGAGTAACTAGGAGGGGGATGGAATCAACCCTGATTTTAGTTAACAGACTCCCACATAGTAGCTAGGAGGGGGATGGCATCACACCTGGTGTTAGTTAACAGACTCCCACAGAGTAACTAGGAGGGGAATGGAATCACACCTGGTTTTAGTTAACAGACTCCCACAGAGTAACTAGGAGGGGAATGGACTCAAACCTGGTGTTAGTTAACAGACTCCCACAGAGTAACTAGGAGGGGAATGGACTCAAACCTGGTGTTAGTTAACAGACTCCCACAGAGTAACTAGGAGGGGAATGGAATCAACCCTGGTTTTAGTTAACAGACTCCCACAGAGTAACTAGGAGGGGAATGGAATCAAACCTGGTGTTAGTTAACAGACTCCCACAGAGTAACTAGGAGGGGAATGGACTCAACCCTGGTTTTAGTTAACAGACTCCCACAGAGTAACTAGGAGGGGGATGGAATCAAACCTGGTGTTAGTTAACAGACTCCCACAGAGTAACTAGGAGGGGGATGGCATCAACCCTGGTGTTAGTTAACAGACTCCAACAGAGTAACTAGGAGGGGGATGGAATCAAACCTGGTTTTAGTTAACAGACTCCCACAGAGTAACTAGGAGGGGGATGGAATCAAACCTGGTGTTAGTTAACAGACTCCCACAGAGTAACTAGGAGGGGGATGGCATCAAACCTGGTTTTAGTTAACAGACTCCCACAGAGTAACTAGGAGGGGGATGGCATCAAACCTGGTTTTAGTTAACAGACTCCCACAGAGTAACTAGGAGGGGGATGGCAGCAAACCTGGTGTTAGTTAACAGACTCCCACAGAGTAGCTAGGAGGGGGATGGCATCAAACCTGGTTTTAGTTAACAGACTCCCACAGAGTAACTAGGAGGGGAATGGAATCAAACCTGGTTTTAGTTAACAGACTCCCACAGAGTAACTAGGAGGGGAATGGACTCAAACCTGGTGTTAGTTAACAGACTCCCACAGAGTAACTAGGAGGGGGATGGACTCAATCCAAAGTGGCAGTGTTTTTCTGTTTATTCACTTGTCTGTCAGAAATTAGCTTTAGAACTTTATTGTCCATGTGATGTGGACAACATGATTAACTAAACACAACAAACAACATTAAAAATGAAAAACTTTATTGTCCATGTAATGTGGACAACATGATGAACAATTAAATGTACCCGTGCTTCAGACCTGCTAGTCTCCTACCCAGTATTACTGAAGAAAAATCAAATCAAATCAAATCAAATGTATTTATATAGCCCTTCGTACATCAGCTGATATCTCAAAGTGCTGTACAGAAACCCAGCCTAAAACCCCAAACAGCAAGCAATGCAGGTGTAGAAGCACGGCGGCTAGGAAAAACTCCCTAGAAAGGCCAAAACCTAGGAAGAAACCTAGAGAGGAACCAGGCTATGTGGGTGGCCAGTCCTCTTCTGGCTGTGCCGGGTGGAGATTATAACAGAACATGGCCAAGATGTTCAAATGTTCATAAATGACCAGCATGGTCGAATAATAACAAGGCAGAACAGTTGAAACTGGAGCAGCAGCATGGCCAGGTGGACTGGGGACAGCAAGGAGTCATCATGTCAGGTAGTCCTGGGGCATGGTCCTAGGGCTCAGGTCCTCCGAGAGAGAGAGAAAGAAAGAAGGAGAGAATTAGAGAACGCACACTTAGATTCACACAGGACACCGAATAGGACAGGAGAAGTACTCCAGATATAACAAACTGACCCTAGCCCCATCCACATTACTGAAACTCCCACTGTATTAGCAGACCTGCTAGTCTCCTAAATTACTGAAGGCTGAGACCTGCTACTGAAGCAGACCTGTCTCCTATCCAGTATTACTGAAGCAGACCTGCTAGTCTCCCACCAGTATTACTGAAGCAGACCTGCTAGTCTCCTAGTATTACTGAAGCTCCTGCTAGTCCATCCAGTATTACTGAAGCAGACCTGCTAGTCTCCCATCAGACCTGCTAGTCTCCTATCCAGTATTACTGAAGCAGACCTGCTAGTCTCCTATCCAGTATTACTGAAGCAGACCTGCTAGTCTCCTATCCAGTATTACTGAAGCAGACCTGCTAGTCTCCTATCTGGTGTATTACTGAAGCAGACCTGCTAGTCTCCTATCCAGTATTACTGAAGCAGACCTGCTAGTCTCCTATCCAGTATTACTGAAGCAGACCTGCTAGTCTCCTATCCAGTATTACTGAAGCAGACCTGCTAGTCTCCCATCCAGTATTACTGAAGCAGACCTGCTAGTCTCCTATCCAGTATTACTGAAGCAGACCTGCTAGTCTCCTATCCAGTATTACTGAAGCAGACCTGCTAGTCTCCTATCCAGTATTACTGAATCAGACCTGCTAGTCTCCTATCTGGTGTATTACTGAAGCAGACCTGCTAGTCTCCCATCCAGTATTACTGAAGCAGACCTGCTAGTCTCCTATCTGGTGTATTACTGAATCAGACCTGCTAGTCTTCCATCCAGTATTACTGAAGCAGACCTGCTAGTCTCCTATCCAGTATTACTGAAGCAGACCTGCTAGTCTCCCATCCAGTATTACTGAAGCAGACCTGCTAGTCTCCTATCTGGGGTATTACTGAAGCAGACCTGCTAGTCTCCCATCCAGTATTACTGAAGCAGACCTGCTCGTATCCCATCCAGTATTACTGAAGCAGACCTGCTAGTCTCCTATCTGGGGTATTACTGAAGCAGACCTGCTCGTATCCCATCCAGTATTACTGAAGCAGACCTGCTAGTCTCCTATCTAGTGTATTACTGAAGCAGACCTGCTTGTCTCCCATCCAGTATTACTGAAGCAGACCTGCTAGTCTCCCATCCAGTATTACTGAAGCAGACCTGCTAGTCTCCCATCCAGTATTACTGAAGCAGACCTGCTAGTCTCCTATCTGGTGTATTACTGAAGCAGACCTGCTAGTCTCCTATCCAGTATTACTGAAGCAGACCTGCTAGTCTCCTATCCAGTATTACTGAAGCAGACCTGTTAGTCTCCTATCTGGTGTATTACTGAAGCAGACCTGCTAGTCTCCTATCTGGTGTATTACTGAAGCAGACCTGCTAGTCTCCTATCCAGTATTACTGAATCAGACCTGCTAGTCTTCCATCCAGTATTACTGAAGCAGACCTGCTAGTCTCCTATCCAGTATTACTGAAGCAGACCTGCTAGTCTCCCATCCAGTATTACTGAAGCAGACCTGCTAGTCTCCTATCTGGGGTATTACTGAAGCAGACCTGCTAGTCTCCTATCCAGTATTACTGAAGCAGACCTGCTAGTCTCCTATCCAGTATTACTGAATCAGACCTGCTAGTCTCCTATCTGGTGTATTACTGAAGCAGACCTGCTAGTCTCCTATCTGGTGTATTACTGAAGCAGACCTGCTAGTCTCCTATCCAGTATTACTGAATCAGACCTGCTAGTCTTCCATCCAGTATTACTGAAGCAGACCTGCTAGTCTCCTATCCAGTATTACTGAAGCAGACCTGCTAGTCTCCCATCCAGTATTACTGAAGCAGACCTGCTAGTCTCCTATCTGGGGTATTACTGAAGCAGACCTGCTAGTCTCCCATCCAGTATTACTGAAGCAGACCTGCTTGTCTCCCATCCAGTATTACTGAAGCAGACCTGCTAGTCTCCTATCTGGTGTATTACTGAAGCAGACCTGCTAGTCTCCTATCTGGTGTATTACTGAAGCAGACCTGCTAGTCTCCTATCCAGTATTACTGAATCAGACCTGCTAGTCTCCCATCCAGTATTACTGAAGCAGACCTGCTAGTCTCCTATCCAGTATTACTGAAGCAGACCTGCTAGTCTCCCATCCAGTATTACTGAAGCAGACCTGCTAGTCTCCTATCTGGGGTATTACTGAAGCAGACCCGTGCTAGTTGATGATAATCCTGGTCATATTAGCAACCCATGCTAGTTGATGATAATCCTAGTCATATTAGCAGCCCATGCTAGTTGGTGATAATCCTAGTCATATTAGCAGCCCATGCTAGTTGATGATAATCCTAGTCATATTAGCAACCCATGCTAGTTGATGATAATCCTAGTCATATTAGCAATGCATGCTAGTTGATGATAATCCTATTCATATTAGCAACCCATGCTAGTTGATGATAATCATATTCATATTAGCAATGCATGCTAGTTGATGATAATCCTAGTCATATTAGCAACCCATGCTAGTTGATGATAATCCTAGTCATATTAGCAACCCATGCTAGTTGATGATAATCCTAGTCATATTAGCAGCCCATGCTAGTTGATGATAATCCTAGTCATATTAGCAGCCCATGCTAGTTGGTGATAATCCTAGTCATATTAGCAGCCCATGCTAGTTGATGATAATCCTAGTCATATTAGCAATGCATGCTAGTTGATGATAATCCTAGTCATATTAGCAATGCATGCTAGTTGATGATAATCCTAGTCATATTAGCAACCCATGCTAGTTGATGATAATCCTAGTCATATTAGCAGCCCATGCTAGTTGATGATAATCCTAGTCATATTAGCAACCCATGCTAGTTGATGATAATCCTAGTCATATTAGCAACCCATGCTAATTGATGATAATCCTAGTCATATTAGCAACCCATGCTAGTTGATGATAATCCTAGTCATATTAGCAACCCATGCTAGTTGATGATAATCCTAGTCATATTAGCAACCCATGCTAGTTGATGATAATCCTAGTCATATTAGCAACCCATGCTAGTTGATGATAATCCTAGTCATATTAGCAACCCATGCTAGTTGATGATAATCCTAGTCATATTAGCAACCCATGCTAGTTGATGATAATCCTAGTCATATTAGCAACCCATGCTAGTTGATGATAATCCTAGTCATATTAGCAACCCATGCTAGTTGATGATAATCCTAGTCATATTAGCAACCCATGCTAGTTGATGATAATCCTAGTCATATTAGCAACCCATGCTAGTTGATGATAATCCTAGTCATATTAGCAACCCATGCTAGTTGATGATAATCCTAGTCATTGTAACGAGCTTCGTCTGCTGTTAGAAGAGAGGCAGACCGAAATGCAGCGTGTAGGTTACTCATGACCTTTAATAAAGATAAAGCGGTACATTAAATAATTCAAAATACAAAAACAACAAACAAGTGAAACAAAATACAGCCTATCTGGTGACTAACACTAAGACAGGTACAATCACCCACGAAATACAACACGCACTCAAGCTACCTAAATACGGTTCCCAATCCGAGACAACTAGAATCAGCTGACTCCAATTAGGAATCGCCTCAGGCAGCCAAGCCTAACAAGACACACCCCTAATAATACACACTCCCAATTAATACAAACCCTAATACGAAATACAACATATAAACCCATGTCACACCCTGGCCTACCCAAACATATAACAAAAACACAAGATACAATGACCAAGGCGTGACAGTCGTATTAGCAGCCCATGCTATTTTTTGTATCTTTAGATCTCAGCTCTTTCTTAATTTCTAACAGATCTGTTGATCTCTCTGTCACTTTAAACCATCTTTGTTTGCTGTGTGCTTTTGGACAAAGCTAAACTGCCTGATCTGTTGCATCGGCCTCATTGCTTTAAAATAATAATAATCATAATGTGCAGTGGTTGTATCTCATATTGATTTATTTTCACCTTTATTTTGACAACATACTATATAGAATTTAAAACACACATTAAACACAATACATCGATATACACTGTATATACAGTGGGAAGTTTACATGCACCTTAGCCAAATACATTTAAACTGAATTTTTCACAATTCCTGACATTTTATCCTATTAAAAAATTCCTTGTCTTAGGTCAGTTAGGATCACCACTTTATTTAAAGAATATGAAATGTCAGAATAATAGTAGAGAGAATGATTTATTTCAGCTTTTTATTTCTTTCATCACATTCCCAGTTGGTCAGTAGTTTACATACACTCAGTTAGTATTCGGTAGCATTGCTTTTCAATTGTTTAACTTGGGTCAAAGGTTTCGGGTAGCCTTCCACAAGCTTCCAATGCTTTTCAGTTCAACCCGCAAATTTTATGACGGATTGAGGTCAGGGCTTTGTGATGGCCACTCCAATACCTTGACTTTTTTTGTCCTTAAGCCATTTTGCCACCAACTTTGGAAGTATGCTTGAGGTCATTGTCCATCTGGAAGACCCATTTGCGACAAAGCTTCAACTTCCTGCCTGATGTCTTGAGATGTTGTTTCAATATATACACATAATCTTCCTTCCTCATGAAGCCATCTATTTTGTGAAGTGCACCAGTCCCTCCTGCAGCAAAGCACGCCCACCACCATGCTTCACGGTTGGGATGGTGTTCTACGGCTTGCAAGCATCCCCCTTTTTCCTCCAAACATAACAATGGTAATTATGACCAAACAGTTCTATTTTTGTTTCATCAGACCAGAGGACATTTCTCCAAAAATATTATATTTGTCTCTATGTGCAGTTGCAAACCGTAGTCTGTTTTTTTATGGCAGTTTTGGAGCAGTGACTTCTTCCTTGCTGAGCGGCCTTTCAGGTTATGTCGATATAGGACTCGTTTTACTGTGGATACAGATACTTTTGTGCCTGTTTTCTCCAGCGTTTTCACAAGGTCCTTTGCCTGTTGTTCTGGGATTGACTTGCACTTTTCGCACCAAAGTACGTTCATCTCTAGGAGACAGAACGCATCTCCTCCCTGAGCGGTATGACGGCTGTGTGGTCCCATGGTGTTTATACTTGTGTACTATAGTTTGTATGGTTAGCAGATGTTAATGGTCACATGGTTAGCAGATGTTAATGGTCACATGGTTAGCAGATGTTAATGGTCACATGGTTAGCAGATGTTATTGGTCACATGGTTAGCAGATGTTAATGGTCACATGGTTAGCAGATGTTATTGGTCACATGGTTAGCAGATGTTAATGGTCACATGGTTAGCAGATGTTATTGGTCACATGGTTAGCAGATGTTAATGGTCACATGGTTAGCAGATGTTAATGGTCACATGGTTAGCAGATGTTAATGGTCACATGGTTAGCAGATGTTAATGGTCACATGGTTAGCAGATGTTATTGGTCACATGGTTAGCAGATGTTAATGGTCACATGGTTAGCAGATGTTATTAGTCACATACACATGGATAGCAGATGTTAATGGTCACATGGTTAGCAGATGTTAATGGTCACATGGTTAGCAGATGTTATTGGTCACATACACATGGTTAGCAGATGTTATTGGTCACATGGTTAGCAGATGTTAATGGTCACATGGATAGCAGATGTTAATGGTCACATGGTTAGCAGATGTTATTGGTCACATGGTTAGCAGATGTTATTGGTCACATACACATGGTTAGCAGATGTTATTGGTCACATGGTTAGCAGATGTTAATGGTCACATGGTTAGCAGATGTTATTGGTCACATGGTTAGCAGATGTTAATGGTCACATGGTTAGCAGATGTTATTGGTCACATGGTTAGCAGATGTTATTGGTCACATACACATGGTTAGCAGATGTTATTGGTCACATGCTTAGCAGATGTTAATGGTCACATGGTTAGCAGATGTTAATGGTCACATGGTTAGCAGATGTTATTGGTCACATGGTTAGCAGATGTTAATGGTCACATGGTTAGTAGATGTTAATGGTCACATGGTTAGTAGATGTTAATGGTCACATGGTTAGCAGATGTTATTGGTCACATGGTTAGCAGATGTTAATGGTCACATGGTTAGCAGATGTTAATGGTCACATGGTTAGCAGATGTTAATGGTCACATGGTTAGCAGATGTTAATGGTCACATGGTTAGCAGATGTTAATGGTCACATGGTTAGCAGATGTTATTGGTCACATGGTTAGCAGATGTTAATGGTCACATGGTTAGCAGATGTTAATGGTCACATGGTTAGCAGATGTTATTGGTCACATGGTTAGCAGATGTTATTGGTCACATGGTTAGCAGATGTTAATGGTCACATGGTTAGCAGATGTTAATGGTCACATGGTTAGCAGATGTTAATGGTCACATGGTTAGCAGATGTTAATGGTCATATGGTTAGCAGATGTTATTGGTCACATACACATGGTTAGCAGATGTTAATGGTCACATGGTTAGGTTAGCAGATGTTAATGGTCACATGGTTAGCAGATGTTAATGGTCACATGGTTAGCAGATGTTAATGGTCACATGGTTAGCAGATGTTAATGGTCATATGGTTAGCAGATGTTATTGGTCACATACACATGGTTAGCAGATGTTAATGGTCACATGGTTAGGTTAGCAGATGTTAATGGTCACATGGTTAGCAGATGTTAATGGTCACATGGTTAGCAGATGTTAATGCGAGTGTAGTGAAATGCTTGTGCTTCTAGTTCCGACAATGCAGTGATAACCAACAAGTAATCTAACTAACAATTCCAAAACTACTGTCTTATACACAGTGTAAGGGGATAAGGAACATGTACATAAGGATATATGAATGAGTGATGGTACAGAGCGGCATAGGCAAGATACAGTAGATGGTATCGAGTACAGTATATACATATGAGATGAGTATGTAAACAAAGTGGCATAGTTTAAAGTGGCTAGTGATACATGTATTACATAAAGATGCAGTAGATGATATAGAGTACAGTATATACGTATACATATGAGATGAATAATGTAGGGTATGTAAACATTATATTAAGTAGCATTGTTATGGCAGAGATTGAGAGTTGTATGTAGCACAGGAAGAGACAGGCATCATCACCAAGTCTGCTTCACCTGAGGAGTGAGGAGATGAACAGCGAAGTCGCTTTCTGTGAATTTGTCACGGCGTCTGTCTCTGTGTGGGAGGAGTGAAGAGGACATCATCTGTAAAATATTGATGAGTTTGAAATTGCAGTGAACTAGATTAGGGGCCAATAATTAGATACGTGAGCTCCTACATGCAGCATGGCTCAGGAGAAATCATGTTGTGGGTTTATATACTGTTCTCTGTACAGTCCTGACTGGCTGTTGTGGTAGGTACAGGCTGTAGACAATTCAGTGGTTGTCTGTAGACTACCCCTGTCCGTCCTTGGTGTGGTAGATAGAGGCTGGTTGTCTGTAGACTACCCCTGTCCATCCTTGGTGTGGTAGATACAGGCTGGTTGTCTGTAGACTACCCCTGTTCATCCTTGGTGTGGTAGATAGAGGCTGGTTGTCTGTAGACTACCCCTGTCCGTCCTTGGTGTGGTAGATAGAGGCTGGTTGTCTGTAGACTACCCCTGTCCGTCCTTGGTGTGGTAGATAAAGGCTGGTTGTCTGTAGACTACCCCTGTCCGTCCTTGGTGTGGTAGATAGAGGCTGGTGGTCTGTAGTCTCCCTGTCCGTCCTGGTTGTCTGGTAGATAGAGGCTGGTTGTCTGACTACCCCTGTAGATACTGGTTGTCTGTACCCCTGTCCGTCCTTGGTGTGGTAGATAGAGGCTGGTTGTCTGTAGACTACCCCTGTTCGTCCTTGGTGTGGTAGATACAGGCTGGTTGTCTGTAGACTACCCCTGTTCGTCCTTGGTGTGGTAGATAGAGGCTGGTTGTCTGTAGACTACCCCTGTTCGTCCTTGGTGTGGTAGATACAGGCTGGTTGTCTGTAGACTACCCCTGTTCGTCCTTGGTGTGGTAGATAGAGGCTGGTTGTCTGTAGACTACCCCTGTCCGTCCTTGGTGTGGTAGATAGAGGCTGGTTGTCTGTAGACTACCCCTGTCCGTCCTTGGTGTGGTAGATAGAGGCTGGTTGTCTGTAGACTACCCCTGTCCGTCCTTGGTGTGGTAGATACAGGCTGGTTGTCTGTAGACTACCCCTGTTCGTCCTTGGTGTGGTAGATACAGGCTGGTTGTCTGTAGACTACCCCTGTTCGTCCTTGGTGTGGTAGATAGAGGCTGGTTGTCTGTAGACTACCCCTGTCCGTCCTTGGTGTGGTAGATACAGGCTGGTTGTCTGTAGACTACCCCTGTCCCTTGGTGTGGTAGATAGAGGCTGGTTGTCTGTAGACTACCCCTGTCCGTCCTTGGTGTGGTAGATAGAGGCTGGTTGTCTGTAGACTACCCCTGTTCGTCCTTGGTGTGGTAGATACAGGCTGGTTGTCTGTAGACTACCCCTGTCCGTCCTTGGTGTGGTAGATACAGGCTGGTTGTCTGTAGACTACCCCTGTTCGTCCTTGGTGTGGTAGATACAGGCTGGTTGTCTGTAGACTACCCCTGTTCGTCCTTGGTGTGGTAGATACAGGCTGGTTGTCTGTAGACTACCCCTGTTCCTTGTCCTGGTTGTCTGTAGACTTGGTGTGGTAGATAGAGGCTGGTTGTCTGTAGACTACCCCTGTCCGTCCTTGGTGTGGTAGATACAGGCTGGTTGTCTGGTTGTCTGTAGACTACCCCTGTTCGTCCTTGGTGTGGTAGATAGAGGCTGGTTGTCTGTAGACTACCCCTGTTCGTCCTTGGTGTGGTAGATACAGGCTGGTGTCTGTGACTACCCCTGTCCGTAGATACAGGCTGGTTGTCTGTAGACTACCCCTGTCCGTCCTTGGTGTGGTAGATACTGGTTGTCTGTAGGCTTGTCTGTAGACTACCCCTGTAGACTCCGTCCTTGGTGTGGTAGATCTGTAGACTACCCCTGTCCGTCCTTGGTGTGGTAGATACAGGCTGGTTGTCTGTAGACTACCCCTGTTCGTCCTTGGTGTGGTAGATACAGGCTGGTTGTCTGTAGACTACCCCTGTTCGTCCTTGGTGTGGTAGATACAGGCTGGTTGTCTGTAGACTACCCCTGTCCGTCCTTGGTGTGGTAGATAGAGGCTGGTTGTCTGTAGACTACCCCTGGTGTGGTAGATACAGGCTGGTTGTCTGTAGACTACCCCTGTTCGTCCTTGGTGTGGTAGATAGAGGCTGGTTGTCTGTAGACTACCCCTGTTCGTCCTTGGTGTGGTAGATAGAGGCTGGTTGTCTGTAGACTACCCCTGTTCGTCCTTGATAGAGTGGTTGTCTGTAGATAGAGGCTGGTTGTCTGTAGACTACCCCTGTTCGTCCTTGGTGTGGTAGATAGGCTGGTTGTCTGTAGGCTGGTGTGGTAGATAGAGGCTGGTTGTCTGTAGACTACCCCTGTTCGTCCTGGTGTGGTAGATAGAGGCTGGTTGTCTGTAGACTACCCCTGTTCGTCCTTGGTGTGGTAGATACAGGCTGGTTGTCTGTAGACTACCCCTGTTCGCTGACTACCCCTGTTCGTCCTGTGTCTGTAGACTACCCCTGTTCGTCTGTAGACTACCCCTGTTCGTCCTTGGTGTGGTAGATAGATACCTTGGTGTGGTAGGCTGGTTGTCTGTAGACTACCCCTGTCCCTTGGTGTCCTGGTTGGTGTGGTAGATACAGGCTGGTTGTCTGTAGACTACCCCTGTTCGTCCTTGGTGTGGTAGATACAGGCTGGTTGTCTGTAGACTACCCCTGTCCGTCCTTGGTGTGGTAGATACAGGCTGGTTGTCTGTAGATACCCCTGTCCGTCCTTGGTGTGGGATACAGGCTGGTTGTCTGTAGACTACCCCTGTCCGTCCTTGGTGTGGTAGATAGAGGCTGGTTGTCTGTAGACTACCCCTGTTCGTCCTTGGTGTGGTAGATACAGGCTGGTTGTCTGTAGACTACCCCTGTCCGTCCTTGGTGTGGTAGATACCTGGTTGTGTAGACTACCCCTGTAGATACAGGCTGGTTGTCTGTAGACTACCCCTGTCCGTCCTTGGTGTGGTAGATAGAGGCTGGTTGTCTGTAGACTACCCCTGTCCGTCCTTGGTGTGGTAGATGGTTGTCTGTAGACTACCCCTGTCCGTCCTTGGTGTGGTAGATAGAGGCTGGTTGTCTGTAGACTACCCCTGTTCGTCCTTGGTGTGGTAGATACAGGCTGGTTGTCTGTAGACTACCCCTGTTCGTCCTTGGTGTGGTAGATACAGGCTGGTTGTCTGTAGACTACCCCTGTCCGTCCTTGGTGTGGTAGATAGAGGCTGGTTGTCTGTAGACTACCCCTGTCCGTCCTTGGTGTGGTAGATAGAGGCTGGTTGTCTGTAGACTACCCCTGTTCGTCCTTGGTGTGGTAGATACAGGCTGGTTGTCTGTAGACTACCCCGTGTCCTGGTCCTACCCCTGGTGTGGTAGATACAGGCTGGTTGTCTGTAGACTACCCTGTCCGTCCTTGGTGTGGTAGATAGAGGCTGGTTGTCTGTAGACTACCCCTGTCCGTCCTGGTGTGGTAGATAGAGGCTGGTTGTCTGTAGACTACCCCTGTCCGTCCTTGGTGTGGTAGATAGAGGCTGGTTGTCTGTAGACTACCCCTGTCCGTCCTTGGTGTGGTAGATACAGGCTGGTTGTCTGTAGACTACCCCTGTCCGTGGTTGTCTGTAGACTACCCCTGTCCGTGGTGGTAGATAGAGGCTGGTTGTCTGTAGACTACCCCTGTCCGTCCTTGGTGTGGTAGATAGAGGCTGGTTGTCTGTAGACTGGTTGTCTGTAGACCCCTGTCCGTCCTTGGTGTGGTAGATAGAGGCTGGTTGTCTGTAGACTACCCCTGTCCGTCCTTGGTGTGGTAGATAGGCTGGTTGTCTGTAGGCTGGTTGTCTGGTTGTCTGTAGACTACCCCTGTTCGTCCTGGTGGTGTGGTAGATACAGGCTGGTTGTCTGTAGACTACCCCTGTCCGTCCTTGGTGTGGTAGATAGAGGCTGGTTGTCTGTAGACTACCCCTGTCCGTCCTTGGTGTGGTAGATAGAGGCTGGTTGTCTGTAGACTACCCCTGTCCGTCCTTGGTGTGGTAGATAGAGGCTGGTTGTCTGTAGACTACCCCTGTCCGTCCTTGGTGTGGTAGATACAGGCTGGTTGTCTGTAGACTACCCCTGTCCGTCCTTGGTGTGGTAGATAGAGGCTGGTTGTCTGTAGACTACCCCTGTCCGTCCTTGGTGTGGTAGATACAGGCTGGTTGTCTGTAGACTACCCCTGTCCGTCCTTGGTGTGGTAGATAGAGGCTGGTTGTCTGTAGACTACCCCTGTCCGTCCTTGGTGTGGTAGATACAGGCTGGTTGTCTGTAGACTACCCCTGTCCGTCCTTGGTGTGGTAGATACAGGCTGGTTGTCTGTAGACTACCCCTGTCCGTCCTTGGTGTGGTAGATACAGGCTGGTTGTCTGTAGACTACCCCTGTCCGTCCTTGGTGTGGTAGATAGAGGCTGGTTGTCTGTAGACTACCCCTGTCCGTCCTTGGTGTGTGATACAGGCTAGATACAGGCTGGTTGTCTGTAGACTACCCCTGTCCGTCCTTGGGTAGATACAGGCTGGTTGTCTGTAGACTACAGGCTGGTTGTCTGTAGACTACCCTGTCCGTGGTGTGGTAGATAGAGGCTGGTTGTCTGTAGACCCCCTGTCCGGGTGTGGTAGATACAGGCTGGTTGTCTGTAGACTACCCCTGTCTGGTTGTCGTCCTTGGTGTGGTAGATAGAGGCTGGTTGTCTGTAGACTACCCCTGTCCGTCCTTGGTGTGGTAGATACAGGCTGGTTGTCTGTAGACTACCCCTGTCCGTCCTTGGTGTGGTAGATAGAGGCTGGTTGTCTGTAGACTACCCCTGTTCGTGGTAGATACAGGCTGGTTGTCTGTAGACTACCCCTGTCCGTCCTTGGTGTGGTAGATACAGGCTGGTTGTCTGTAGACTACCCCTGTGTGGTAGATACAGGCTGGTTTGGCAGATAGAGGCTGGTTGTCTGTATCCCTGTGGTTGTTTATGACTGAAGGAGGCATCTCAAACGGCACCCTATTCCCTATGTAGTGCACTGCTTCTGACCAGAGCCCTATGGGTTTCCCTGTAGGTTTCCCTGTGGGTTTCCCCTGTGGGTTTCCCCCCTGTGTGGTAGGTTTCCCCCCTGTGGGTTTAGATAGAGGCCTGTGAGTTTCCCTGTGGGTTTCCTTTGGGCTTTCCCCCCTGTGGGTTTCCTGTGGGTTTCCCTGTGGTGTAGGTTTCCCTGTAGGTTTCCCTGGTGGGTTTCCCCTGTGGGTTTCCCCCCTGTGGGTTTCCTGTGACTGTTTCCCTTGGTGTGGTAGGGCTTTCCCTGTGGGTTTCCCTGTGAGTTTCCCTGTGGGTTTCCCTGTGGGTTTCCCTGTGGGTTTCCCTGTGGGTTTCCCTGTGGGTTTCCCTGTGGGTTTCCCTGTAGGTTTCCCTGTGGGTTTCCCTGTGAGTTTCCCTGTGGGTTTCCCTGTGGTTTCCCTGTGGGTTTCCCTATGGGTTTCCCTGTGGGTTTCCCTGTGGGTTTCCCTATGGGTTTCCCTATGGGTTTCCCTGTGGGTTTCCCTCTAGGTTTCCCTGTGGGTTTCCCTGTGAGTTTCCATGTGGGTTTCCCTGTGAGTTTCCCTGTGGGTTTCCCTATGGGTTTCCCATGGGTTTCCCTATGGGACCCTGTGGGTTTCCTGTAGAGTTTCCCTAGGATTCCCTGTGGGTTTCCCTGTGAGTTTCCATGTGGGTTTCCCTGTGAGTTTCCCTGTGGGTTTCCCTATGGGTTTCCCTGTGGGTCTTCCTGTGGGTTTCCCTATGGGTCTTCCTGTGGGTTTCCCTGTGAGTTTCCCTATGAGTTTCCCTATGAGTTTCCCTGTGGGTTTCCCTGTGAGTTTCCCTGTGAGAGCTCTGCTCTCCACTGAGGTTAGCTGGTGAATAGAACAGCAGGCAAACATTCAACCAGGCAGTATTGACCTCCTACACAGGGACCAACCAGGCAGTATTGACCTCCTCCACAGGGATCAACCAGGCAGTATTGACCTCCTACACAGGGATCAACCAGGCAGTATTGACCTCCTACACAGGGATCAACCAGGCAGTATTGACCTCCTCCACAGGGACCAACCAGGCAGTATTGACCTCCTACACAGGGATCAACCAGGCAGTATTGACCTCCTCCAGGCTGGTTTGACAGGGACCAACCAGGCAGTATTGACCTCCTACCACAGGGACCAACCAGGCAGTATTGACCTCCTCCACAGGGATCAACCAGGCAGTATTGACCTCCTACACAGGGATCAACCAGGCAGTATTGACCTCCTCCACAGGGATCAACCAGGCAGTATTGACCTCCTCCACAGGGACCAACCAGGCAGTATTGACCTCCTCCACAGGGACCAACCAGGCAGTATTGACCTCCTCCACAGGGATCAACCAGGCAGTATTGACCTCCTCCACAGGGAAACAAAAGATCCACCTTGTTTCTCTCCTCTCTTATCCTGGATCTGATGGAAGAGTCATTTCTATTCAGGGAACATTCCCATGACATCATCATGTGTTCCATTGTTGAGTCATTTCTATTCAGGGAACATTCCCGTGACATCATCATGTGTTCCATTGTTGAGTCATTTCTATTCAGGGAACATTCCCGTGACATCATCATGTGTTCCATTGTTGAGTCATTTCTATTCAGGGAACATTCCCATGACATCATCACGTGTTCTGTTGTTGAGTCATTTCTATTCAGGGAACATTCCCGTGACATCATCATGTGTTCCATTGTTGAGTCATTTCTATTCAGGGAACATTCCCGTGACATCATCATGTGTTCCATTGTTGAGTCATTTCTATTCAGGGAACATTCCCGTGACATCATCATGTGTTCTGTTGTTGAGTCATTTCTATTCAGGGAACATTCCCGTGACATCATCATGTGTTCCATTGTTGAGTCATTTCTATTCAGGGAACATTCCCATGACATCATCACGTGTTCTGTTGTTGAGTCATTTCTATTCAGGGAACATTCCCATGACGTGTTCCATTGTTGAGTCATTTCTATTCAGGGAACATTCCCATGACATCATCATGTGTTCCATTGTTAAAAGGAGAGTATATGTAAAATGTCATTATCATTAGTTCCTGTTATTCTGATATCTGTCATGAAATGAAATGAGTCAGCAACTGGTGACAATAGACAACAGAACAACTGCTAGGATTTGAGTTGTCTCTCTAAAGCAACACGTTGTGTCCTATCAGATGAAAAATAGTATATCGTTTTTGTTTTTTATTCCGAGGCTGATGGATGTCTGTTCCGTTTGAACTACACAAGGCCTTACAGCTGTTCATAATGTAACGTGCAGTAGCGGACTTTCAAATATTCATGTAGACGTGGTACCTGACATGCTTTGATCTCTGCTGTAAAGTATATTGCTACGTTCCTATATCCACACTAGCAAATCACTTTGAATGCCTGTCCAATACATTGCAATGTGGATAATGGAGAGCCTATGGCTTGGAATCTGTTATGATCCTATGAGGTTTATAATGAAACCCCTGGGACCAGCAGGAGATCAACAGTAATCGGTTGGTTATGATCCTATGAGGTTTATAATGAAACCCCTGGGACCAGTAGGAGATCAACAGTAATCGGTTGTGGTCCTATGAGGTTTATAATGAAACCCCTGGGACCAGAAGGAGATCTACAGTAATCGGTTATGATCCTATGAGGTTTATAATGAAACCCCTGGGACCAGCAGGAGATCAACAGTAATCGGTTATGATCCTATGAGGTTTATAATGAAACCCCTGGGACCAGAAGGAGATCTACAGTAATCGGTTATGATCCTATGAGGTTTATAATGAAACCCCTGGGACCAGAAGGAGATCTACAGTAATCGGTTATGATCCTATGAGGTTTATAATGAAACCCCTGGGACCAGAAGGAGATCTACAGTAATCGGTTATGATCCTATGAGGTTTATAATGAAACCCCTGGGACCAGAAGGAGATCTACAGTAATCCCCTGGGACCAGCAGGAGATCAACAGTAATTGGTTGGTTATGATCCTATGAGGTTTATAATGAAACCCCTGGGACCAGTAGGAGGGTTTGGTCCTATGAGGTTTATAATGAAACCCCTGGGACCAGAAGGAGATCTACAGTAATCGGTTATGATCCTATGAGGTTTATAATGAAACCCCTGGGACCAGAAGGAGATCTACAGTAATCGGTTATGATCCTATGAGGTTTATAATGAAACCCCTGGGACCAGAAGGAGATCTACAGTAATCATGATCCTATGAGGTTTATAATGAAACCCCTGGGACCAGAAGGATCTACAAATGATTAGATCCTATGGGTTTATAATGAAACCCCTGAATGGATGGAGATGAGAGAATGGATGATCCCTGGGACCATAAGTAATCAATCCTATGAAGAAACCCCTGGGACAGAAGGAGATCTGGGTTATGAATGGATAATGAAACCCCTGGGACAGAAGGAGATCTACAGTAATGGATGATCCTATGAGGTTTAACCCCTGGGACCAGCAGGAGATCAACAGTAATCGGTTATGATCCTATGAATAATGAAACCCTGGGACCAGAAGGAGATCTACAGTATGGGGCTGGTGAACGGTGATGGATGATGACAGAATGGATGGAGATAATGGATGAGTAACCCTCCATAAAACAATGAAGAACAACAGATGGCTGGGGTGAATGGATGATGGACAGATGAGGGATGAATGGATGAGTTAACCCTCCATAAAACAATGAAGAACAACAGATGGCTGGGGTGAATGGATGGAGATGAGACGGTGGGACGTATGGATGAGTAACTGTCCATAAAACAATGAAGAACAACAGGTGGCCGGGGTGAATGGATGATGGACAGATGAGGGATGAATGGATGAGTAACCCTCCATAAACAAGGAGAACAACAGGTGGCTGGGGTGAATGGATGGAGATGAGATGGTGGGACGTATGGATGAGTAACCCTCCATAAAACAAGGAGAACAACAGGTGGCTGGGGTGAATGTATGATGGACAGATGAGGGATGAATGGATGGATGAAGCCCGATGGATAGATGATGATGAGATGGAGGAATGCATGGATGAACCCTGGTCTCCAAGGTGATGGAATATGAGGCACCCTGGGCTCCATAGTAATGGAATAGGAGACACCCTGGGCTCCATAGTGATGGAATAGGAGGCACCCTGGGCTCCATAGTGATGGAATAGGAGGCACCCTGGGCTCCATAGTGATGGAATAGGAGACACCCTGGTCTCCATAGTGATGGAATAGGAGGCACCCTGGGCTCCATAGTGATGGAATAGGAGACACCCTGGTCTCCATAGTGATGGAATAGGAGACACCCTGGGCTCTCTCTCTTCTCTCCCCCTGGTCTCTGGGTGACTTGTCTCTCTCTTCTCTACTCTTGGTGTCTGGGTGACTTGTCTCTCTCTTCTCTACTCTTGGTGTCTGTGTGACTTGTCTCTCTCTTCTCTCACCCTGGTCTCTCCTGGGTGACTTGTCTCTCTCTTCTCTACTCTTGGTGTCTGGGTGACTTGTCTCTCTCTTCTCTCACCCTGGTCTCCTCTGGGTGACTTGTCTCTCTCTTCTCTACTCTTGGTGTCTGGGTGACTTGTCTCTCTCTTCTCTACTCTTGGTGTCTGGGTGACTTGTCTCTCTCTTCTCTACTCTTGGTGTCTGGGTGACTTGTCTCTCTCTTCTCTACTCTTGGTGTCTGGGTGACTTGTCTCTCTCTTCTCTCACCCTGGTCTCCTCTGGGTGACATGTCTCTCTCTTCTCTACTCTTGGTGTCTGGGTGACTTGTCTCTCTCTTCTCTCACCCTGGTCTCCTCTGGGTGACTTGTCTCTCTCTTCTCTACTCTTGGTGTCTGGGTGACTTGTCTCTCTCTTCTCTACTCTTGGTGTCTGGGTGACTTGTCTCTCTCCTCTCTACTCTTGGTGTCTGGGTGACTTGTCTCTCTCTTCTCTCACCCTGGTCTCCTCTGGGTGACTTGTCTCTCTCTTCTCTCACCCTGTGCAGTTCCCTGTGGAGGACTGCTGACATCTCGTAAGGGGACCATCCTTTCTCCTGGTTACCCAGAGCCCTACGCCAACTATCTCAACTGTATCTGGAAGGTCTCTGTGCCAGAGGGAGCAGGCATCCAAGTGAGAGATGCAGCATGAAACATTATGAATATAATGTTGGAAAATTTTGATAGTTAAAAGGGTTGAAGAATTAAACTTTCATGGAATTCTATCTTAGAATGGGAATTTGCTAAAAATGTATCCCATTATTGATGAGGCAACTGTTTTATTCAACTTAGATATTATTTTTTTTTTTTAACTCTTAAATGTATTTCTTTGTTCCTTTCTTCAGATCCAGGTCATAACTTTCTCCACGGAACACAACTGGGACTCCTTGGACTTTTTTGACGGAGTCGATGGCAACGCGCCAAGGCTTGGCAGCTATTCAGGTGAGACAACCTCCAGAATTAGTCTTTTAAAGCTCCCATTTTGGAATTGATAATGATGTCTGATCGGAACACTCAGTAAAAAGAGTACTTATGGATGTGATAATGATGTCTGATCGGAACACAGTACTTATGGATGTGATAATGATGTCTGATCGGAACACAGTAATTATGGATGTGATAATGATGTCTGATCGGAACACAGTACTTATGGATGTGATAATGATGTCTGATCGGAACACAGTACTTATGGATGTGATAATGATGTCTGATCGGAACACAGTACTTATGGATGTGATAATGATGTCTGATCGGAACACTCAGTAAAAAGAGTACTTATGGATGTGATAATGATGTCTGATCGGAACACAGTAATTATGGATGTGATAATGATGTCTGATCGGAACACAGTACTTATGGATGTGATAATGATGTCTGATCGGAACACTCAGTAAAAAGAGTACTTATGGATGTGATAATGATGTCTGATCGGAACACAGTAATTATGGATGTGATAATGATGTCTGATCGGAACACAGTACTTATGGATGTGATAATGATGTCTGATCGGAACACAGTACTTATGGATGTGATAATGATGTCTGATCGGAACACAGTACTTATGGATGTGATAATGATGTCTGATCGGAACACAGTACTTATGGATGTGATAATGATGTCTGATCGGAACACAGTACTTATGGATGTGATAATGATGTCTGATCTCACAGTACTTATGACTCGCCTAGCAAAATTAAATAGTCTTCACCTGATGAAGAAAGACCTGACTGACTCCCTCTGACTCGCCTAGCAAAATTAAATAGTCTTTACCTGATGAAGAAGACATGACTGACTCCCTCTGACTCGCCTAGCAAAGATAAATAGTCTTCACCTGATGAAGAAGACCTGACTGACTCTAGTCTTCACCTGATGAAGAACACCTGAATGACTCTAGTCTTCACCTGATGAAGAAGACCTGACTGACTCTCTGTCTTCACCTGATGAAAAGATGACTCTAGTCTAGAAGAAGACCTCTTCACCTGATGAAGAAGACCTGACTGACTCTAGTCTTCACCTGATGAAGAAGACCTGACTGACTCTAGTCTTCACCTGATGAAGAAGACCTGACTGACTCTAGTCTTCACCTGATGAAGAAGACCTGACTGACTCTAGTCTTCACCTGATGAAGAAGACCTGACTGACTCTAGTCTTCACCTGATGAAGAAGACCTGACTGACTCTAGTCTTCACCTGATGAAGAAGACCTGACTGACTCTAGTCTTCACCTGATGAAGAAGACCTGACTGACTCTAGTCTTCACCTGATGAAGAAGACCTGACTGACTCTAGTCTTCACCTGATGAAGAAGACCTGACTGACTCTAATCTTCTCCAGGAGGGTTTCTCTCCAGGAACAGGGTTGGAGTTAAAACCTACAGGAGGGTCTCTCTCCAGGAACAGGGTTGGAGTTAAAACCTACAGGAGGGTCTCTCTCCAAGAACAGGGTTGGAGTTAAAACCTACAGGAGGGTCTCTCTCCAAGAACTGGGTTGGAGTTAAAACCTACAGGAGGGTCTCTCTCCAAGAACTGGGTTGGAGTTAAAACCTACAGGAGGGTCTCTCTCCAAGAACTGGGTTGGAGTTAAAACCTACAGGAGGGTTTCTCTCCAGGAACAGGGTATGAGTTAAAGCCCGTAAAACAGTATCTCTCCAGGAACAGGGATGGAGTTAAAACCTACAGGAAGGTCTCTATCCAAGAACAGGGATGGAGTTAAAACCTACAGGAAGGTCTCTATCCAAGAACAGGGATGGAGTTAAAACCTACAGGAGGGTTTCTCTCCAGGAACAGGGATGGAGTCAAATCCTACAGGAGGGTTTCTCTCCAGGAACAGGGTTGGAGTTAAAACCTACAGGAGGGTTTCTCTCCAGGAACAGGGTTGGAGTTAAAACCTACAGGAGGGTCTCTCTCCAGGAACAGGGATGGAGTTAGAACCTACAGGAGGGTTTCTCTCCAGGAACAGGGATGGAGTCTTTCTCTCCAGGAACAGGGATGGAGTTAGAACCTACAGGAGGGTTTCTCTCCGGGAACAGGGATGGAGTTAGAACCTACAGGAGGGTTTCTCTCCGGGAACAGGGATGGAGTTAGAACCTACAGGAGGGTTTCTCTCCGGGAACAGGGATGGAGTTAGAACCTACAGGAGGGTTTCTCTCCAGGAACAGGGATGGAGTTAGAACCTACAGGAGGGTTTCTCTCCAGGAACAGGGTTGGAGTTAGAACCTACAGGAGGGTTTCTCTCCAGGAACAGGGTTGGAGTTAGAACCTACAGGAGGGTCTCTCTCCAAGAACTGGGTTGGAGTTAAAACCTACAGGAGGGTTTCTCTCCAGGAACAGGGTTGGTGATCCCTGGTGTAGTGTATTTTATGATATTTTCCTATTGACTGTCTCCATGCGTACGTTCTACGTTCCAGTCACATACAGTATATGTCTTTCCCCCCTCGAGACCCTTCCTACTGTAACTCCAACTTCACTGTCTCCATGGGTATGTTCTGTAGGTACAACCATCCCCCAGCTCCTGAACAGCACCTCCAACAACATCTACCTGACATTCCAGTCCGATATCAGTGTGTCTGCAGCAGGCTTCCACCTGGAGTATACAGGTATGAAGAGATACACCTAGCTATAGGCTGGTCCTAGATCAGGTGTAATCTGGAGTATACAGGTATGAAGAGATACACCTAGCTATAGGCTGGTCCTAGATCAGGTGTAATCTGGAGTATACAGGTATGAAGAGATACACCTAGCTATAGGCTGGTCCTAGATCAGGTGTAATCTGGAGTATACAGGTATGAATATATACACCTAGCTATAGGCTGGTCCTAGATCAGGTGTAATCTGGAGTATACAGGTATGAATATATACACCTAGCTATAGGCTGGTCCTAGATCTGTATGTGCTTTCGCCAAGTCCTCTGACTTTCAGTGTCTTCTATTTTGTATCCTTATTTTACCAGGTAAATTGACTGAGAAGACGTTTTCATTTTACAGCAATGACCTGGGGAAAAGATCAAGGGGAGATGAATGAGCCAATTGTAAACTGGGGATGATTAGGTGACCGTGATGGTATGAGGGTCAGATTGTGAGTTTATCCAGGACACCAGGGTTAACAACCCTACTCTGACGATAAGTTACCCTGGGATTTTTAGTGACCACAGAGAGTCAGGACACTCGTTTAACATCCCATCTGAAGGACGGCACCCTACAGGGCAATGTCCCCAATCACTGTCCTGGGGCATTGGGATTATATACACTATAGAGTGCCTTGCAAAAGTATTCATCCCCCTTGGCTTTTGTCCTGTTTTGTTGCATTACAACCTTTAATTTAAATAGATTTTTATTTGGATTTAATGTAATGGACAGACACAAAATAGTTTCAATTGGTGAAGTGAAATGTAAAAAAATAACCTGTTTAAAATTTTTTTTTTTTTTAAAGTGGTGCGTACTGTATGTATTCACCCCCTTTGCCATGATGCCCCTAAACAAGATCTGGTGCAACCAATTACCTGCATAAGTCACACAATTAGTTAAATAAAGTCCACCTGTGTGCAATCTAAGTGTCACATGACAGTAAATGTACATCTGTTCTGAAAGGCCCCAGAGTCTGTAACGCCACTAATCTTATTTTATTTATTTGAACTTTATTTAACTTGGCAAGTCAGTTAAGAACAAATTCTTATGTTCAATGACGGTCTAGGAACAGTGGGTTAACTGGTCTAGGAACAGTGGGTTAACTGCCTGTTCAGGGGCAGAAATACAGATTTGTACCTTGTCAGCTCAGGGATTTCAACTTGCAACCTTCCGGTTACTAGTCCAACGCTCTAACCGCTAGGCTACCTGCCTCCCCCCTCTAACCGCTAGGCTACCTGCCTCCCCCCTCTAACCGCTAGGCTACCTGCCTCCCCTCCAACCGCTAGGCTACCTGCCTCCCCCTCTAACCGCTAGGCTACCTGCCTCCCCCTCTAACCGCTAGGCTACCTGCCTCCCCCTCTAACCGCTAGGCTACCTGCCTCCCCCTCTAACCGCTAGGCTACCTGCCTCCCCCTCTAACCGCTAGGCTACCTGCCTCCCCCTCTAACCACTAGGCTACCTGCCTCCCCCTCTAACCACTAGGCTACCTGCCTCCCCCTCTAACCGCTAGGCTACCTGCCTCCCCTCCAACCGCTAGGCTACCTGCCTCCCCCCTCTAACCGCTAGGCTACCTGCCTCCCCCTCCAACCGCTAGGCTACCTGCCTCCCCCCTCTAACCGCTAGGCTACCTGCCTCCCCCCTCCAACCGCTAGGCTACCTGCCTCCCCCTCCAACCGCTAGGCTACCTGCCTCCCCCCTCCAACCGCTAGGCTACCCTGCCGCACCATTAAATCCACTAAGCAAGCGGAACCATGAAGACCAAGGTGCTCTCCAAATAGTTCAAGGGCAAAGTTATGGAGGAGTGCAGATCAGGGTGGGGTTATTAAAAAATATCAGAAACTTTGAACATCCTACGGAGCACCATTAAATCCATTATAAAAATGGAAAGAATATGACACCCCAACAAACCTGCCAAGAGAGGGTCGCCCACCAAAACTCAAGGACCAGGCAAGGAGGGTATTAAATCAGAGAGGCAACAATGAGACCAAATATAACCATGAAGGAGCTGCACAGCTCCACAGCGGAGGTTGGAGTATCTGTCCATAGGACCACTTTAAGCCGTACACTCCCCGGAGCTGGGCTTTTTGGAAGAGTGGCCAGAAAAAAGCCATTGCTTAAATATGTTCAGCAAAAGGCATGTGGGAGACCCCCAAACATATTGAACAAGGTACACTGGTCAGATGAGACTGAAACTGAGCCTTTTGGCTATCAAGGAAAATGCTATTTCTGGCGCAAACCCAACACCTCTCATCACCCCGAGAACATCATCCCCACAGTGATGTGGGAGCCCAGACCTCAATCCAATTGAGAATCTGTGGTATGACTTAAAGATTGCTGTACACCAGCGGAACCCATCCAACTTGAAGGAGCTGGAGCAGTTTTATCTTCAAGAATGGACAAAAATCACAGTGGATTGATGTGCCAAACATATAGAGACATACTCCAAGATACTTGCAGCTGTAATTGCTGCACAAGTTGGCTCTACAAAGTATTGACTCTGTGGGGGAGGTTCAGTTTTTCTTTCTTGTTTGCTTCACAATAAAATATATTTTGCATCTTCAAAGTGTTAGGCATGTTGCGTGAATCAAATTATACGAACCCCCCAAAAATATATTTGAATTCCAGGTTGTAAGACAACAAAATTAGGAAAAATGCCAAGGGGGGTGAAAACTTTCACAAGCCACTATGTATATTTTCTTTAGACCAGAGGAAACAGCACTTCCAGTAGCATCTGGTCTCCCATCCAGGGACTGACCAGGACCAATCCTGTTTAGCTTCAGATACAAACTAGCAGTGGGATTCAGGGTGGGTTGCTGCTGGCCTTATTCTTTAAAAAAAGGTTAATGGGGTACGGAATAATTCATGATGTGTCAATAGCACAGAGTTAATGAAGAAACATGGAGTAAGTACGTGAATTGCTTTTGTAGTGAAAGTAGTATTTTACAGTGTTATGGGTGGAATGCTGCTGGTTTTCATGCCATGATGACAGTGTTTAAACAAGTCCTCTGACTATCGTTGTCATGCCATGATGGCAGGACTATTCAGCTAGTGGACCTAGAGGGCCAAAGTACTGCTGGTTTTATTTTCTAGTGTTTTGGTCCTCCAGGACCTCCAGGACTGGTGTTGACAAGCCCAGCTGGATCTGCTTCAGCCATCTCATCTCACTAGTCATGTCATCAGAGGAGTTGGTTAAAGGACACCCAGGGTTCCAGATGGGACCAGGCTAACTGAGCTGTCTGTCTGTCTGTCTGTCTGTCTGTCTGTCTGTCTGTCTGTCTGTCTGTCTGTCTGTCTGTCTGTCTGTCTGTCTGTCTGTCTGTCTGTCTGTCTGTCTGTCTGTCTGTCTGTCTGTCTGTCTGTCTGTCTGTCTGCCTGCCTGCCTGCCTGCCTGCCTGCCTGCCTGCCTGCCTGCCTGCCTGCCTGCCTGCCTGCCTGCCTGCCTGCCTGCCTGTCTGTCTGTCTGTCTGAGTGGGGAACTGTAACCCTCTGACCACCGGTCTCCCACTAACACCAGCCACTGTCCTCAACATCTGTCTCTCTGTCTCCCACTAACACCAGCCACTGTCCTCAACATCTGTCTGTCTGTCTCTCTGTCTCCCACTAACACCAGCCACTGTCCTCAACATCTGTCTGTCTGTCTCTCTGTCTCCCACTAACACCAGCCACTGTCCTCAACATCTGTCTCTCTGTCTCCCACTAACACCAGCCACTGTCCTCAACATCTGTCTGTCTGTCTCTCTGTCTCCCACTAACACCAGCCACTGTCCTCAACATCTGTCTCTCTGTCTCCCACTAACACCAGCCACTGTCCTCAACATCTGTCTCTCTGTCTCCCACTAACACCAGCCACTGTCCTCAACATCTGTCTGTCTGTCTCCCACTAACACCAGCCACTGTCCTCAACATCTGTCTGTCTGTCTCCCACTAACACCAGCAACTGTCCTCAACATCTGTCTCTCTGTCTCCCACTAACACCAGCCACTGTCCTCAACATCTGTCTGTCTGTCTCTCTGTCTCCCACTAACACCAGCCACTGTCCTCAACATCTGTCTCTCTGTCTCCCACTAACACCAGCCACTGTCCTCAACATCTGTCTCTCTGTCTCCCACTAACACCAGCCACTGTCCTCAACATCTGTCTGTCTGTCTCCCACTAACACCAGCAACTGTCCTCAACATCTGTCTGTCTGTCTCCCACTAACACCAGCAACTGTCCTCAACATCTGTCTCTCTGTCTCCCACTAACACCAGCCACTGTCCTCAACATCTGTCTGTCTGTCTCCCACTAACACCAGCAACTGTCCTCAACATCTGTCTCTCTGTCTCCCACTAACACCAGCCACTGTCCTCAACATCTGTCTCTCTGTCTCCCACTAACACCAGCCACTGTCCTCAACATCTGTCTCTCTGTCTCCCACTAACACCAGCCACTGTCCTCAACATCTGTCTGTCTGTCTCCCACTAACACCAGCCACTGTCCTCAACATCTGTCTGTCTGTCTCCCACTAACACCAGCAACTGTCCTCAACATCTGTCTCTCTGTCTCCCACTAACACCAGCCACTGTCCTCAACATCTGTCTGTCTGTCTCTCTGTCTCCCACTAACACCAGCCACTGTCCTCAACATCTGTCTCTCTGTCTCCCACTAACACCAGCCACTGTCCTCAACATCTGTCTCTCTGTCTCCCACTAACACCAGCCACTGTCCTCAACATCTGTCTGTCTGTCTCCCACTAACACCAGCAACTGTCCTCAACATCTGTCTGTCTGTCTCCCACTAACACCAGCAACTGTCCTCAACATCTGTCTCTCTGTCTCCCACTAACACCAGCCACTGTCCTCAACATCTGTCTGTCTGTCTCCCACTAACACCAGCAACTGTCCTCAACATCTGTCTCTCTCTGTCTCCCACTAACACCAGCCACTGTCCTCAACATCTGTCTGTCTGTCTGTCTCTCTGTCTCCCACTAACACCAGCCACTGTCCTCAACATCTGTCTCTCTGTCTCCTACTAACACCAGCCACTGTCCTCAACATCTGTCTCTCTGTCACCCACTAACACCAGCCACTGTCCTCAACATCTGTCTGTCTGTCTCCCACTAACACCAGCCACTGTCCTCAACATCTGTCTGTCTGTCTCCCACTAACACCAGAAACTGTCCTCAACATCTGTCTCTCTGTCTCCCACTAACACCAGCCACTGTCCTCAACATCTGTCTGTCTGTCTCTCTGTCTCCCACTAACACCAGCCACTGTCCTCAACATCTGTCTCTCTGTCTCCCACTAACACCAGCCACTGTCCTCAACATCTGTCTGTCTGTCTCTCTGTCTCCCACTAACACCAGCCACTGTCCTCAACATATGTCTCTCTGTCTCCCACTAACACCAGCCACTGTCCTCAACATATGTCTCTCTGTCTCCCACTAACACCAGCCACTGTCCTCAACATCTGTCTGTCTGTCTCCTTGAACCCTGTGTCCCACCTTCCCCCAAACTTAGAGATAAACATACTTTATATTCAAGATGCCTGTCATCACCTGTCTCCTACAACATCTCACAACATCTCACCACAGCCCCAATCGGCCCGTCTCAGTCTCTCGCACCTCTAAACCTGTATACCACTCTCCCACAGTCTACCACCTGTAGAGATCAGCATATATTATAACGCTCTCAGCAAGTCTACTCCACGCTCTCCTCAGCCTCTGTCCTGTCTGTCTCTCAGTGGGTTGTTCTATCACTAACCCTGTCTGTCTCTCAGTGGGTTGTTCTATCACTAACCCTGTCTGTCTCTCAGTGGGTTGTTCTATCACTAACCCTGTCTGTCTCTCAGTGGGTTGTTATATAACAACCCTGTCGGTCTCTCAGTGGGTTGTTATATAACAACCCTGTCTGTCTCTCAGTGGGTTGTTCTATCACTAACCCTGTCTGTCTCCCAGTGGGTTGTTCTATCACTAACCCTGTCTGTCTCTCAGTGGGTTGTTCTATCACTAACCCTGTCTGTCTCTCAGTGGGTTGTTATATAACAACCCTGTCTGTCTCTCAGTGGGTTGTACTATCACTAACCCTGTCTGTCTCTCAGTGGGTTGTACTATCACTAACCCTGTCTGTCTCTCAGTGGGTTGTTCTATCACTAACCCTGTCTGTCTCTCAGTGGGTTGTTCTATCACTAACCCTGTCTGTCTCTCAGTGGGTTGTTCTATCACTAACCCTGTCGGTCTCTCAGTGGGTTGTTATATAACAACCCTGTCTGTCTCTCAGTGGGTTGTTCTATCACTAACCCTGTCTGTCTCTCAGTGGGTTGTTCTGTCACTAACCCTGTCTGTCTCTCAGTGGGTTGTTCTATCACTAACCCTGTCTGTCTCCCAGTGGGTTGTTCTATCCCATAAGCTTCTTAACCGTAAATATACATTTTACAGTATATTTGAAAGCTTTCGCCAATCACTCTCTTCACCCTCTCCCACATCAATCTCTTCAGCCAATCAGTCTCCTCAGCCCTCTCCCACATCAATCTCTTCACCCTCTCACACCATACTTAAAACAGCATGTTACCACTCTCCCCCACATGCCCAACACTCTCCACACCATGACTACCAGGAGTAGGAATATCCATATATAACAGCCTGCTGAGATGATGGATGGCATTGTGTTCTGAACACCTTCTGAACTCTTTAGGTTTATCTCTGTTTACCACCCATAGTCTCTCACCACTATGTTTACCACCCATAGTCTCTCACCACTATGTTTACCACCCATAGTCTCTCACCACTATGTTTACCACCCATAGTCTCTCACCACTATGTTTACCACCCATAGTCTCTCACCACTATGTTTACCACCCATAGTCTCTCACCACTATGTTTACCACCCATAGTCTCTCACCACTATGTTTACCACCCATAGTCTCTCACCACTATGTTTACCACCCATAGTCTCTCACCACTATGTTTACCACCCATAGTCTCTCACCACTATGTTTACCACCCATAGTCTCTCACCACTATGTTTACCACCCATAGTCTCTCACCACTATGTTTACCACCCATAGTCTCTCACCACTATGTTTACCACCCATAGTCTCTCACCACTATGTTTACCACCCATAGTCTCTCACCACTATGTTTACCACCCATAGTCTCTCACCACTATGTTTACCACCCATAGTCTCTCACCACTATGTTTACCACCCATAGTCTCTCACCACTATGTTTACCACCCATAGTCTCTCACCACTATGTTTACCACCCATAGTCTCTCACCACTATGTTTACCACCCATAGTCTCTCACCACTATGTTTACCACCCATAGTCTCTCACCACTATGTTTACCACCCATAGTCTCTCACCACTATGTTTACCACCCATAGTCTCTCACCACTATGTTTACCACCCATAGTCTCTCACCACTATGTTTACCACCCATAGTCTCTCACCACTATGTTTACCACCCATAGTCTCTCACCACTATGTTTACCACCCATAGTCTCTCACCACTATGTTTACCACCCATAGTCTCTCACCACTATGTTTACCACCCATAGTCTCTCACCACTATGTTTACCACCCATAGTCTCTCACCACTATGTTTACCACCCATAGTCTCTCACCACTATGTTTACCACCCATAGTCTCTCACCACTATGTTTACCACTCCATCATCTCTCTACTCACTATGTTTACCACCCATAGTCTCTCACCACTATGTTTAACGACCTATCATCTCTCAGTATCCACTATCTCTCAACTAGTGTTATACCACCCATACGACCTATCATCTCTCAGTATCCCATAGTATCCCTCACCAGTGTTATAACACCTATCATCTCTCAGTATCCCATATAACTAGTGTTTAACACCTATCATCTCTCACCACTATCCCAGTCTCTCACCACTATGTTTTATCTCTCAACTATGACCTATCATCTCTCACCACTATCCCTATAGTCTCTCACCACTATGTTATAATAGTCTCTCACCTATCATCTCTCAGTATCCCACCATAAGGAGTGTTATAACACCTATCATCTCTCACCACTATGTTTACCACCCATAGTCTCTCACCACTATGTTTAACCCATAGTCTCTCACCATATGTTTACCACCCATAGTATCCCCATATGTTTACCACCCATAAACTCTCACCACTATCATCTCTCAGTATCCCTATAAGGAGTGTTATAACTACCTATCATCTCTCAGTATCTCTATAAGGTGTGTTATAACGACCTATCATCTCTCAGTATCCCTATAAGGTGTGTTATAACTACCTATCATCTCTCAGTATCCCTATAAGGAGTGTTATAACTACCTATCATCTCTCAGTATCCCTATAAGGAGTGTTATAACTACCTATCATCTCTCAGTATCCCTATAAGGAGTGTTATAACGACCTATCATCTCTCAGTATCCCTATAAGGAGTGTTATAACGACCTATCATCTCTCAGTATCCCTATAAGGAGTGTTATAACGACCTATCATCTCTCAGTATCCCTATAAGGTGTGTTATAACGACCTATCATCTCTCAGTATCCCTATAAGGAGTGTTATAACGACCTATCATCTCTCAGTATCCCTATAAGGAGTTAACTACCGGTTCCTTACTGTATTCTACTGTTTTGAATGGTTCGTGTTTTGTTTCTATGTTCCTGTACTGATCTTGATTTGCAGACAAGTGATTGCTATTTCCACGCGTGTGTTTTGACTCTGTCCTAAGCAATAGGTTTGGATTCATGCCCAGAACCTCAGCCTCCCCTCAACGGTGTCAATGTGGGCCAGCGCTTCACTGTGGGGGACACTATGTTTACCACCCATGGTTTCCTTTCAGTGTGATCAAGGCTACTCTCTGAAGGTGAGTACGCACACACACACACACACACACACACACACACACACACACACACACACACACACACACACACACACATACACACACACACACACACACACACACACAAGGACACACACACACACACACACACACACACACACACACACACACTCACACTTACTCTATCCAATTTGTAACACACACTCACACGCAAGAGCACGCACTGCACACACTCACTTAAACGCACGCACGCACACACACTACACACGTTTTGACGCACGCACGTGTTTTGTTTCACACACACACACACACACACACACACACACACACACACACACACTTTCTCTGTTACCTTCAGGTGGGTTTTGGTTTTGCTAGGGTGGTGCATGGGTGGGCCAGTGGTGGATGGACGGAGGCATCTGCCTTTTGGTGCAGAAGGTTTCCGGATCGAATCCAGCGATAGAAACTTAACTTCACTCAATGTAACTTAACTCAATGTAACTTAACTTAACTTTACTCAATGTAACTTAACTTAACTTAACTCAACTTAACTTAACTCAATGTAACTTAACTCAATGTAACTCAACTTAACTTAACTCAATGTAACTTAACTCAATGTAACTTAACTTAACTTTACTCAATGTAACTTAACTTAACTTAACTCAATGTAACTTAACTCAATGTAACTTAACTTAACTTAACTCAATGTAACTTAACTTAACTTAACTCAATGTAACTTAACTTAACTTAACTCAATGTAACTTAACTTAACTTTACTCAATGTAACTTAACTCAATGTAACAACTTAACTTAACTCAATGTAACTTAGCTCAATGTAACTTAACTCAATGTAACTTAACTTAACTCAACTTAACTCAATGTAACTTAACTCAATGTAACTTAACTTACACAACTTTAACTCTGTTACTTAACTCAATGGGTTTTGGTTTAACTTAACTCAATGGACGGAGGCATCTAACTTAACTCAATGTAACTTAACTCAATGTAACTTAACTCAACTTAACTTAACTTAACTTAATTCAACTTAACTTAACTTAACTCAACTTAATTTACTCAATGTAACTTAACTCAACTTAACTTTAAACACTTTGAATTTTGACTTTGCAAACAACTTAGAAATTTGAACATTTTTGAAAAACATAGATGAAGGTCTAATTCTGACGTGAGAGCTTGTTGGGACCCTATTCCCTACGTAGTGCACTATTTTGAGCAGGGCTCCACAGGGCTCTAGTTCACTCTAGAGGGAGTAGGGTTCCATTTGGGACACATGTCTGATGTAGAGCTGCCAGTTTAGATATGCAGACCCAGGGAATACCCTGAAGGTTGAGGTGAAACACACACACACACACACACACACACACACACACACACACACACACACACACACACACACACACACACACACACACACACACACACACACACACACACACACACACACACACATACACCGAGTGTGTTAGGATAAATACTGTGTGTGTGAACGTGTGTGTGTGTGTGTGAGCATGCTTGTGCGTGTGTGTGTGTGTAAGTGTGTGTGTGTGTGTGTGTGTTTGTGTGAGTGAGAATGCTTGTGCGTGTGTGTATGTATGTGTGTGCGTGTAAGTGTGTGGGAGTGTTTTAACAGTGTGTGTGTGTATGTATGTGTGATGTAATGTGTGCGTGTGTGTGTGTGTGTGTGTGTGTGTGTGTGTGTGTGTGTGTGTGTGTGTGTGTGTGTGTGTGTGTGTGTGTGTGTGTGTGTGTGTGTGTTGTGTGTGTGTGTATAAATGTGTGTGTGGGTGTGTGTGGGTGTGTGTGTGTGTGTGTGTGGGGTGGGGGAGGTTAAACTAACTGTAACAGTTTCCTGTTCCCCCTTTCAGTAGATAGTGTTGATAAATTTCCTTTTCCCTCTGTCAAACACGCACACACACACACACGCACAAACACACACACACACACGCACAAACACGCACGCACAAACACACACACACGCACACACACACGCACACACACACGCACGCACAAACACACACACACACGCACACACAAACCAGCAGACACACACACACACACACACCAGTTACTGTAATTAATATTATGACCAGTTACTGTAATTAATATAATTAATATTATGACCAGTTACTGTAATTAATATAATTAACATTATGACCAGTTACTGTAATTAATATAATTAATATTATGACCAGTTACTATAATTAATATTATGACAAGTTACTGTAATTCATATTATGACCAAGTACTGTAATTAATATAATTAACTTTATGACCAGTTACTGTAATTAATATAATTAACATTATGACCAGTTACTATAATTAATATTATGACCAGATACTGTAATTAATATTATGACAAGTTACTGTAATTAATATTATGACCAGTTACTGTAATTAATATTATGACCAGTTACAATAATTAATGTTATGACCAGTTACTATAATTAATATAATTAATATTTTGACAAGTTACTATAATAAATATTATTAAAATTATGACCAGTTACTATAAATTATATTATTAATATTATGACCAGTTACAGTAATTAATATAATTAATATTAAGACCAATTGCTATTATTAATATAAATAATATTATAACTAGTTACCATAATTAATATAATTAATATTATGACCAGTTACTATAATTAATATTATGACCAGTTACTGTAATTAATATTATGACCAGTTACTGTAATTAATATAATTAATATTATGCCCAGTTACTGTACTTAATATTAAGACCAGATACTGTAATTAATATTATGACAAGTTACTGTAATTAATATTAAGACCAGTTACTGTAATTAATATTAAGACCAGTTACTATAATTCATATTAAAACCAGTTACTATAATTAATATTAATACCAGTTACTATAATTAATATTATGACCAGTTACTATAATTAATATTATGACCAGTTACTGTAATTAATATTAAGACCAGTTACTGTAATTAATATCAAGACCAGTTACTATAATTCATATTAAGACCAGTTACTATAATTAATATTATGACCAGTTACTATAATTAATATTATTCATATTATGTATGACCAGTTACTCTAATTCATATTATGACCAGTTACTGTAATTAATATAATTCATTTTTATGACCAGTTAAACACCTCAGCAGGAGGTCCTTCACCTCTGACAAAATCAACATCAAACATCCACATACTGGTTGTGTCCAACATCTACATACTGGTTGTGTCCATCAGCCTCATACTGGTTGTGTCCATCAGCCACATACTGGTTGTGTCCAACAGCCACATACTGGTTGTGTCCAACAGCCACATACTGGTTGTGTCCATCAGCCTCATACTGGTTGTGTCCATCAGCCACATACTGGTTGTGTCCAACAGCCACATACTGGTTGTGTCCAACAGCCACATACTGGTTGTGTCCATCAGCCTCATACTGGTTGTGTCCATCAGCCACATACTGGTTGTGTCCAACATCTACATAGTGGTTGTGTCCAACATCTACATACTGGTTGTGTCCAACATCTACATACTGGTTGTGTCCAACAGCCTCATACTGGTTGTGTCCGACATCTACATACTGGTTGTGTCCAACATCTACATACTGGTTGTGTCCAACATCTACATACTGGTTGTGTCCAACATCTACATACTGGTTGTGTCCATCATCTACATACTGGTTGTGTCCAACATCTACATACTGGTTGTGTCCATCATCTACATACTGGTTGTGTCCAACATCTACATACTGGTTGTGTCCAACAGCCACATACTGGTTGTGTCCAACAGCTACATACTGGTTGTGTCCAACAGCCACATACTGGTTGTGTCCAACATCTACATACTGGTTGTGTCCAACAGCCACATACTGGTTGTGTCCATCATCTACATACTGGTTGTGTCCATCAGCCAACATCTATACTGGTTGTGTCCAACATCTACATACTGGTTGTGTCCAACATCTACATACTGGTTGTGTCCAACATCTACATACTGGTTGTGTCCAACATCTACATACTGGTTGTGTCCAACAGCCTCATACTGGTTGTGTCCAACATCTACATACTGGTTGTGTCCAACATCTACATACTGGTTGTGTCCAACATCTACATACTGGTTGTGTCCAACAGCCACATACTGGTTGTGTCTAACATCTACATCTACTGGTTGTGTCCAACATCTACATACTGGTTGTGTCCAACATCTACATACTGGTTGTGTCCATCATCTAACATACTGGGTTGTGTCCAACATACTACATAACTGGGTTGTGTCCAGCATCTACATACTGGTTGTGTCCAACAGCTACATACTGGTTGTGTCTAACATCTACATGCTGGTTGTGTCCAGCATCTACACACTGGTTGTGTCCAGCATCTACATACTGGTTGTGTCCAGCATCTACATACTGGTTGTGTCCATCATCTACATACTGGTTGTGTCCAACATCTACATACTGGTTGTGTCCATCATCTACATACTGGTTGTGTCCAACATCTACATACTGGTTGTGTCCATCATCTACATACTGGTTGTGTCCAACATCTACACACTGGTTGAGTCCATCATCTACATACTGGTTGTGTCCAACAGTGTCCAACAGCCACAATGACCTTTTATTCTACATTAGAGACCTTTTATTCTACATTAGAGACCTTTTATTCTACATTAGAGACCTTTTATTCTACATTAGAGACCTTTTATTCTACATTAGAGACCTTTTATTCTACATTAGAGACCTTTTATTCTACATTAGAGACCTTTTATTCTACATTAGAGACCTTGAGGATAAAGATGAGGAAGGCAATTCCAACAAAAACACAAAATAAAGAAACCCCTTTTGACATGTTTCTCTCCCTGTTGTTTTCATGGCCTTTGTTTGATATGAATCAGCATTTTTAAAGGTTTCTGTGGTATTCTGTTATATTTGTTTGTTTCCTACAGGGCATCCCAAATGGCACCCTATTCCCTATACAGAGCCATAGGGCCTGGTCTAAAGTAGTGCACTACATAGGGACTAGGGTGCCATTTGGGATGCATTTAATGTGATATAGCCACATCCTACAGTGCTGAAAAGATGTGTTTGTTTGCATTTCCATTGTCTCTTGCAGGGTAATGTATACAGTTGAAGTTGGAGGTTTACATACACTTAGGTCGGAGTCATTAAAACTCATTTTTCAACCACTCCACAAATTTCGGTTTGGTCGGTTAGGACATCTACTTTGTGCAAGACACAAGTTATTTTTCCAACAATTGTTTACAGACAGATTATTTGACTTATAATTCACTGTATCACAATTCCAGTGGGTCAGAAGTTGACATACACTAAGTTGACTAAGTTGTCTTTAAACAGCTTGGAAAATTCCAGAAAATTATGTCTGGGCTTTAGAAGTTTCTGGTAGGCTAATTTACATAATTTGAGTCAATTGGAGGTGTATCTGTGGATGTATTTCAAGGCCGACCTTCAAACTCAGTGTCTCTTTGCTTGACATCATTGGAAAATCTATAGAAATCATCCAAGACCTCATAAAATAGTTGACCTCCACAAGTCTGGTTCATCCTTGGGAGCAGTTTCCAAATGCCTGAAGGTACCACGTTCATCTGTACAAACAATAATACGCAAGTATAAACACCATGGGACCACGCAGCCGTCATACCGCTCAGGAAGGAGACGCGTTCTGTCTCCTAGAGATGAACGTACTTTGGTGCGAAAAGTGCAAATCAATCCCAGAACAACAGCAAAGGACCTTGTGAATATGCTGGAGAAAACAGGTACAAAAGTATCTATGTCCACAGTAAAACGAGTCCTGTATCGACATAACCTGAAAGGCAGCTCAGCAAGGAAGAAGTCACTGCTCCAAAACCGCCATAAAAAAGACAGACTATGGTTTGCAACTGCACATGGGGACAAAGATTGTACTTTTTGAAGAAATGTCCTCTGGTCTGACAGAACTGTTTGGTCTTAATTACCATCTTTATGTTTGGAGGAAAAAGGGGGAGGCTTGCAAGCCAAAGAACACCATCCCAACCGTGAAGCACGGGGGTGGCAGCATCATGTTGTGGGGGTGCTTTGCTGCAGGAGGGACTGGTGCACTTCACAAAATAGATATCGTGATGAGGAAGGAAAATGATGTGGATATATTGAAGTAACATCTCAAGACATCAGTCAGGAAGTTAAAGCTTGGTCGCAAATGGGTCTTCCAAATGGACAATGATCAAATCAAATCAAATCAAATTTATTTATATAGCCCTTCGTACATCAGCTGATATCTCAAAGTGCTGTACAGAAACCCAGCCTAAAACCCCAAACAGCAAACAATGCAGGTGTAAAAGCACGGTGGCTAGGAAAAACTCCCTAGAAAGGCCAAAACCTAGGAAGAAACCTAGAGAGGAACCGGGCTATGTGGGGTGGCCAGTCCTCTTCTGGCTGTGCCGGGTAGAGATTATAACAGAACATGACCAAGATGTTCAAATGTTCATAAATGACCAGCATGGTCAAATAATAATAAGGCAGAACAGTTGAAACTGGAGCAGCAGCACAGTCAGGTGGACTGGGGACAACAAGGAGCCATCATGTCAGGTAGTCCTGGGACACGGTCCTAGGGCTCAGGTCCTCCGAGAGAGAGAAAGAAAGAGAGAATTAGAGAGAGCATATGTGGGGTGGCCAGTCCTCTTCTGGCTGTGCCGGGTGGAGATTATAACAGAACGTGGCCAAGATGTTCAAATGTTCATAAATGACCAGCATGGTTGAATAATAGTAAGGCAGAACAGTTGAAACTGGAGCAGGAGCATGGCCAGGTGGACTGGGGACAGCAAGGAGTCCTCTTGTCAGGTAGTCCTGGGACATGGTCCTAGGGCCCAGGCCAGTTGAAACTGGAGCAGCAGCATGGCCAGGTGGACTGGGGACAGCAAGGAGTCATCATGTCAGGTAGTCCTGGGGCATGGTCCTAGGGCTCAGGTCCTCCGAGAGAGAGAAAGAAAGAGAGAAGGAGAGAATTAGAGAATGCACACTTAGATCTCTTTGTTTCTTGGGACCTAGAACAAGCATCTCTGTTTTGTCCGAGTTTAATAGTAGAAAGTTTGCAGCCATCCACTTCCTTATGTCTGAAACACATGCTTCTAGCGAGGGCAATTTTGGGGCTTCACCATGTTTCATTGAAATGTACAGCTGTGTGTCATCCGCATAGCAGTGAAAGTTTACATTATGTTTTCGAATAACATCCCCAAGAGGTAAAATATATAGTGAAAACAATAGTGGTCCTAAAACAGAACCTTGAGGAACACCGAAATGTACAGTTGATTTGTCAGAGGACAAACCATTCACAGAGACAAACTGATATCTTTCCGACAGATAAGACCTAAACCAGGCCAGAACATGTCCGTGTAGACCAATTTGGGTTTCCAATCTCTCCAAAAGAATGTGGTGATCGATGGTATCAAAAGCAGCACTAAGGTCTAGGAGCACGAGGACAGATGCAGAGCCTCGGTCCGATGCCATCAAAATGTCATTTACCACCTTCACAAGTGCCGTCTCAGTGCTATGATGGGGTCTAAAACCAGACTGAAGCATTTCGTATACATTGTTTGTCTTCAGGAAGGCAGTGAGTTGCTGCGCAACAGCCTTCTCTAAAATCTTTGAGAGGAATGGATCCCAAGCATACATCCCAAGGATCCCAAGCATACAAAGTCAATGTATTGGAGTGGTCATCACAAACCCCTGACCTCAATCTTATAGAAAATTTGTGGGCAGAACTGAAAAAGTGTGTGCGAGCAAGGAGGCCTACAACCTGTTTCAGTTACACCAGCTCTGTCAGGAGGAATGAGCCAAAAGTCACCAACTTATTGTGGGAAGCTTGTGGAAGGCTACCCGAAACATTTGACCCAAGTAAAACAATTTAAAGGCAATGCTACCGAATACTAACTGAGTGTATGTAAACTTCTGACCCACTGGGAATGTGATGCTTAAATAAATAATTATCTCTACTATTATTCAAATATAGTGGTGATCCTAACTGACCTAAGACAGGGAATTTTACTCTGATTAAATGTCAGGAATTGTGAAAAACCGAGTTTAAATGTATTTGGCTAAGGTGTATGTAAACTTCCGACTTTAACTGTACATTTATATGTTATCTTGCAGGGTAATGAATACATTAATATTTTATCTTGCAGGGTAATGTTTACATTAATATTTTATCTTGCAGGGTAATGAATACATTAATATTTTATCTTGCAGGGTAATCTATACATTAATATGTTATCTTGCAGGGTAATGTTTACATTAATATGTTATCTTGCAGGGTAATGTTTACATTAATATTTTATCTTGCAGGGTAATGAATACATTCATATTTTATCTTGCAGGGTAATGTTTACATTAATATTTTCTCTTGCAGGGTAATGAATACATAACGTGTATGCCAGGGCCCGTCAGACGATGGAATTACCCCGTACCTCTGTGCTTAGGTAATGTAGTCATTCTGTATATGTCGTCTTTATTATGGTAATGTTTACATGTTTACAGTATAGAAGTTCATAGTGTTCTGGGATGAGATTAACCATCCATATCTACCATCACACCAGTATGAACCATCGCAGACATTTCTGCTATCACTATGACTACGGTACCTCATTACAATATCATTTCAGAGGAATGAAACATTTAACGTTTTGGATGTAACTGTATCTATATCCACGGCAACCAATCAGCCAGAATGTATCCATATCCACGGCAACCAATTAGTCAGAATGTATCTATATCCACGGCAACCAATCAGCCAGAATGTATCCATATCCACGGCAACCAATCAGTCAGAATGTATCCATATCCACGGCAACCAATCAGCCAGAATTTATCCATATCCACGGCAACCAATCAGTCAGAATGTGTCTCTTTTTGTATTAGTTGATTTCCCTGATGAGTCTGTTTAGTTCTGCTGTACTGGTTGGTAGGATGACTTCTAGGATTGGAGAGCAGTCCTCTCTGCTATACTGCTGGTTGGTAGGATGACTTCTAGGATTGGAGAGCAGTCCTCTCTGCTATACTGCTGGTTGGTAGGATGACTTCTAGGATTGGAGAGCAGTCCTCTCTGCTATACTGCTGGTTGGTAGGATGACTTCTAGGATTGGAGAGCAGTCCTCTCTGCTATACTGCTGATGGGTAGGATGACTTCTAGGATTGGAGAGCAGTCCTCTCTGCTATACTGCTGGTTGGTAGGATGACTTCTAGGATTAGAGAGCAGTCCTCTCTGCTATACTGCTGGTTGGTAGGATGACTTCTAGGATTGGAGAGCAGTCCTCTCTGCTATATTGATTGGTAGGATGACTTCTAGGATTGGAGAGCAGTCCTCTCTGCTATATTGATTGGTAGGATGACTTCTAGGATTGGAGAGCAGTCCTCTCTGCTATACTGCTGGTTGGTAGGATGACTTCTAGGATTGGAGAGCAGTCCTCTCTGCTATACTGCTGGTTGGTAGGATGACTTCTAGGATTGGAGAGCAGTCCTCTCTGCTATATTGATTGGTAGGATGACTTCTAGGATTGGAGAGCAGTCCTCTCTGCTATACTGCTGGTTGGTAGGATGACTTCTAGGATTGGAGAGCAGTACAAATGAAAAATCAAATCAAATAAATGTTTATTGGTCACATACACATGTTGAGCAGAAGTTATTGGTCACATAGACATGCTGAGCAGAAGTTATTGCGGGTGTAGTGAAATGCTTATGCTCTTATCTCCAACAGTTCAGTAGTATCTAACAATTCACAACAATACACACACATCACAAAGTAAAAGAATGTCCGGAGTATATATATATATATATATGCATAAATAAAGATTTAATAAAATACAATTGAAATAAATTAACATATAGTATATGCTATACATACATATGTGATTTGATGTATTGACATTATGGACTGTATGTGGATAGAATATATAGTATATCTGAAGAATATGTAGGAGAGAATAGTATTTATATATATATATAGTATATATACAGCTAAACGTCAAAAATAGACGGTCATCAATAATACGTCGAATTTACAGGGAAACAATGAGATCTTGTTATTGATAAACTGTATGTACACACACACACACACACACACACACACACACACACACACACACACACACACACACACACACACACACGCACACACACACACACAC